>NC_056732.1:1222627467-1222704967 GCF_019279795.1 Protopterus annectens
ATTTGATGAATGCTGTTTTAAGTGAATGGCAGAGGAAAACATTTTGCTAATTGGGTGGAAATGCTAATCAGTGTTTCATGCGACACATAGGGTGGTGCTAAAAGGTAAGCCTCTGAATGTGACAATACACGTAGTTACATATCATTTTGTACAAAGTAGAAGCAACTGCAATGTGAGTGAAAATAACATCAGAAATAGGTAGTCAACCAACAGTCTTACTGTTCATTAGCTTAACAGTCTGACATATTTCTTGTTGAGCTATTTTTGCAGGTTTGCGTCCTTAACTCTCTGACAAAGACATATTAGGTTAGTATAGCATGTACAATACTTGTAATACCCTCTCAAAGAGAGCAAAGTACAAACATGCAAGAACATCTTTTCTGAACCCACCCATACTTCTCAAACTTCAAGCATTAAAAATCATAGCACTGGTGTTTTAAAAAAAATCATAGCAAAGGGTCAAGAAGAGGAGCACTTTGTTATTTTTTCACAATAAGAAGTCTTCACATACTAGGCTCTATATAGTTAGCATTAATGAATCATTGTATAGGTTTAGTTTATGTATTTAGTAATTTATGTATCCATAAAAGGTCTGTTTTCATGAGGAGAGTCATACATCTAGGAAGAGCAAGGCTAAAACTCAGGGCACTATATTTAAATTATAGCATTTGACAGGTATGCCTCAAGTCCCAATTTCATAATAAGAAACACAATGGATACCTGCAGAATGCTCCTTTATTTGCAGCCTACCTGCATGCAATAAGCTGTATAGCAATATTAATTGTAATGTGAGTGTAAAGGTTGAGAAGAACCAAATATTAAATGTATAGTTTAAATGCTTATGAGCTTTATGGTCAGATGCATTCCTTGTTAAGACACCTTTGCAGTTTTTATGTTTAACTCTGTCTTATGTACAAGATGTTTTAATAGCCTGACAAACAGCCATAGATATAGTGATGAAAAAATTACAGGTACACATGTTGATGATTTCTGACCATATCCCCATCTCCCTATTCCAATCAACGTGCATGTATAGATACATATTTATCTTGGTAACTATATCTATCTGTATATATATATATATATATATATATATATATATATATATATATATATATATATTTGTGCATAAAGCAATATAAAGAATTTTGTAACATTTTAGATGTGTGTTTTATGTTGAATGTAATGGGTAAGAGGTGTATACTACCTCGAAAATATTGTGGATACCCGAGTAATGCTGAATTATTCATGGCCTACCTGCACATTACAGAAGTATATGATAACCAATATAGTAATACTGACTGCAATGTGGATGTAAAACAACATATTAACTTTGTATTGAATTCATTATCCTGCTTTTCATAAGTATCATGGTCAGATGCCATACTTGTCAGTTTGCATGTATAAGTTTCTCACAGATACATATGTTAGTTTATTGGGTACAAGCTGATATGTGTTAATAGCTTCAGAAAGAGCCAGAGGTACATTGTTTAAAAATTACAAGTTACCATGTTAATGATTTGCATCCTACCTCCCGCAACTTCATCTCCATATTTCAATGTACATTTGTCTGTGTAATTGCAGATCTTGGTAAGTATGTATGCATTTGTACATAAACTGAAATATAACAAGGTGTCCATAATGTCATGTATGCGTGCATGTTTGTGTGTCGAACTTAACATTAGTATATGTTGACTAATGAAAAAACACAGCCAATACCTGGGGAAAGCTGAATCATTCTCTAAGTCCCTCTATATTATACAAATAGACACCTTGTGGTATACTAATGCCAAAATGCTCAGTACTGTATTCAGTGCAACTGACATAAATCTGAACTGCACTGTAAACACAACTGCTATTTCAGTAAGATCACATAAACTTAAATCTTGTATGCAGCCACATATAGAGCTACTGCTAAGTTGAAACTTAGTTGTTTGACAGCACTCTTCCTAATAGCATAAGTGAACAACATGCTAGAGTGATAAACGTTTTGCAACAATGAAATATCCATCAGTGTTTCATACTAAGCTATAGGGACAAGAGGAGTTAAAGTGTAGAATATGTCACTTACTGCAGAGATTTGGTGGGTCTCTGAGGACCCAGGCAATCCAATCTCATAGCTGCTGTGGCTCTCTTTGGTAAAGATTGTTGTACTGGTGGTGGTGGACGTGGATGGTCATCCTGAAGATCCCAGTGCATTGGGAAAGTTCCCTGATGATCCACACTGACACAATGATCATTGTGAAGGCCTGCTGCCTAAGTTACATGTAAGCCTCATGTGCAATGTATACATGAAGCAGGTGCAGGGTCTCTTCATCTGTCCAGATGAGCACCCAGACCTGCCTAAGCTGTCTCTCTGTCAAAATCCTTGTATACCTTTTAGAATTCTTGAAGTTATAAATGCTCTGTAGAAATTATTTACTGAGGTTCCGTTCATTTCACAGATAGAATTGGAAGGAACTGAAACACTGCACTGCACTTTTTAAATCTGTCACATTGTGCCTGGCACCACCTTATTGGCATTCATCACAAATGTACTGTATAGCTCAATAGATACTGGCTAATACTTGGCACATGCACTGAACTATATGCCAGATATGATTATATGATTAAGAAACATTCTCCCTCGGATTCATGAAGCTCGGCGCAAGGCCGGTGTAAGGCCTGCGCCGGCCGTGCGGCGTATAAATGGTGTAGTAGTGCCATATGCATATTAATGAAGGTGCGCCGCTACCACATCCACGTGCATAGGACTCATGCGCGAGTGCATGGGGTGTTACTAAGCTGCACCCGGAGGCGTGTCAATGTCGGCTGGCAATGAGCAACCTAAACTGCTGAATATTATAGCCTGCCTGCTATAGTAATCACACCTATCAGTGTCCGTGAATAATGAAACATATGCAAAGCATGCAAGACAGTTCCCGGCCACACAAAATGGAGAACCAAACAGAAATGCACGCAACATAATATGAGTTTCCGTCCATGGAACAAATGACATTTAAAATCATGTGTCCGTAATGTACTGCACTGTCAGAAGTTATACCCAGTGGAAGTGAAGCTCATCATGTCAGCGCGCCACCAATACACACGTCTAGCCCCATGGGTATGGTCACCAGCAGTCCCACAGTGGTAGTGATAGTACACAGCAGGGCAGTTGTGGCTATATAACAACCATAAAGAAACCTGACAGTCCATATTGTATACCAAACACACACAAACATATGTATATTAAAATGTGCTATACACATGAACAGGAACGTAACTGTCACATACACATAGGATGCTATATGCGGAACCAGGATATCCAAAAGTAGAACCCATGCATGCAAATGCAATACGCAACAACCCCTGTATAGCACATAACCCGCACCCATGTCCGAATGTCCACCAAATCCAGCTACCAGCCTTGCGCATCCGTACACCTACACATAGCGGGTATTCCCCATATGTAGTAGGAAGTATCGTCCTAGGCAGTGTCTGGATTGCAAATATGTATCCCACGTTTGTAAACATCCCATCACAGGTACGTAAATCCAAATGCCCGCGCGTTAATGTTACGGCAAAATGTGTATACATCCCACGTAGGATAAGTAACCTGTTGAAACCTCAGAGTTGTTTACACGCCACGGTGTCCATTACTGTACACATCTGGACAAAACATGTATGTGTAGTCACGGTACTGTTCAGTTTCTACACAGACATGCAATTCATACTACGCAGGATGGAACAGCTGTCCACCATGCAGGTCACCCCACTAGGGTTGCCACCTGTTCAGATCCCTTGTAGAAATGTGAGAATTTGCAGTTTAAAACATACCCCCGGCCTGTGCAAAGTACAGAATTACACGTGTACGCCAAGATAAAAGCTAATGCTATAGCATTTGAATAGCTTATGCTATCCCAAATAATAGTTATGTGTACCAGATACAAAATACCTGTATCATGCAACTAGTACAGAAATGAAGAAATATATTATTGTCTTAAAATCACAGGACATTTGCCATGTCTTAGGTGTCGTCACAGGACACAACTGTCCAAAGTGGGACCTCCCCTCGCAAAGAGGAACAAGTGGTAACCCTACTCCCCACTGAATTATCGACGGTATATATTCAACTCAATCACATACCGACACCACCTCTCAACCTATTACAGCAACAAAACCTGGACAAAGCCTAAATGGATGGGTGGACAAATAGGGACAGATGTAATTACTGCTCTCACAAGCTTCAAAAGTTCACAGAATAATAGTATGTACATAAGCAGGAAATGTTGTGAAGGATGTGGGGTAGTCCCCAGTATTACAGAGGTCCGTACATATATACTGTAACAAGCCATCACATATGTTGACTGTACTACTGCATACCCGTAGTTAATTCATAGTTAAGTCATGTGCAAAATAATAACCCTCGTAAGAATGAATACAGGAAATAGTCAAATGTGAATGGGAACACCACTCACCGTGGATTATGTATCGTAACCGCCCCCACACATATTATGTATTGCCAACATCATAAGCTGCTGACAGGTGCCCAAACACCTATGTCTGTAAACACAGATTAAATGTTTAAAATGGACAAACCCTGTCCATGTGCTTTTTCTGACATTTGAACATGGTCAGGGCAGTTCCGTTCACCAGGCGGACAAGCCTAAACCTAGATCACTACATGAACACCCTGACAATTAAAGACCTGTATGTGTTAGGACTATAAGCCTTTGGGTTCTGAATATCCCTGCAGTGATGAAATATGCAGCATGGGTCCAGAGCAGTAGGGAATAGGGAATGTGTAACATGTAGTACCGCATTTTTCCCAGCAGGAGAATGGATGCCTGTGACGTAAGTGAAGCGGTGAGGCATATGTTGATGTAGCTATGTACTATGGGTATGCATATAAATGAGTCAGAACACCAAACGTATAGTGGTTACAGCATCTGGCCAATGTGAATGCAGTCCCGGTTGAACAACGACTACAGCACATATAATGTGAAAGTGTAATGAATGCGTCTGTGCTGTACAGACAGTTACATATGTAAAGGTGAACGTGTGTTTCGCAAATGTCCGTTAACCGTATTACCGATAATTACTGGTACTGTCACAAGTAATAAAGCCCACGTAAGCACAAAGACTTAGTAAACATATGTAACCCACAAATAAGGATATGCATGCGCGCCTGCGCATAACCCACAATAAGGAAATGCAAGTGCGCCTGTGCGTGTGTGATCCGCTCACAGCATAGTAAATGAATGCTGTTTCCCCCATGTTAGTTATACATGGCTCAAACCTGTTAACCTCGTAAAGTATGAAACTGGACAAAGCTATGCAAACTACCGGTACAAATAGGGACAAACACCAGATATGTGCCAGAACAAACATAGAAAGTGGATAGAATAACGGGTGTGTCAGTAGCATGGATTCTCTGAAGGGTATGCAGTCGTAACCTGAACTGCTTGCCAGAAATCCCCACTGTAAGTCTCAAATGAAATGCCACGACACTGCCAGATATACACAGGTTTATTTAAAACACAGCGAAGATAAATGGGCAAGCAGCTGTACACTCTGTGACAATCTGTATAGTGGAAAGGTATGGTATGGATATAGATATATGTGTATACACATAATCCACAGACGTAAACCAAAGCAAGTTATGAAATGAGGATTGTACATGTATATATGTATACACAACAGACTTATGTCCCATAGATATGACATATGTACATAAATAGGCGACGTTATATCTAATATGGGTAGACAAACAGACATGCAGAAAAATGCGTATATGCGTGAATAAACTGCAGCATTCCAAACCATTGGCCAGAAAGTGACAGTCCAGCAAGTTCTACACTTTAAACATGCAGATAGGTGTCCATTGCAGGACTCCAAAAATTGAATCTTACGTAGTGTCAACTGACATTGACGCAAAAGAAGTGACCGCAGCAAATACGAAATAGCTGTACATGCAACAGTATCAGGTGCAAGGGTGACGACACATGTGTCGATAGAATGTATGACGCATTTGAACTGATATCCGGAGAGTGGGGAGTGCATATAAGTGTCTCCACACTTCAGTGCCGCACACATTAAACATGTGTAATGGGTACTGTAGAGGGTTGTCAGGTATGGGAATCATGGGTATGCAGAAATGGGCCTAGGTGTTGTTTGGCAGGGATTTCGTAGGCCCGCCCCGTGGGAGTGATGTGGGTATAGCACACGCCTATATTCTCAATAATGGGACAAACCATCCACTGGATATTGCGGAAACCATTTTGGCAATATGTAGGGCCCTATATCAGTGTCATGTAGGCGATTATCATGGATGGACATGCGCGACCAAGATGGTACCCATAACTGGCAAACTGTCAGAATAACACAGCTGCACTAAGGCATAGTACATGAAATACAAATAGGGACTATATTAGATATACCCCAGACAAAGTCAGAACGTTGTGAGAATACTGGTGTACCCATGAATATGGATGTTATGAGTGTTACTAATCATGTAATGGAAATGTCAGTCACTATTATCTACCGCACAGTCTGTAATGCCTTGCCAGCAATTTACCAGAAAGGCACATCACTATGACAAATGTAACAAGGTCAAACGTCAGGGTGTTTACCCATAATGTGTACAGGTTAGGGGTATGAAGGTAACCTGTCCAAAATACATGTACAGAACTAGTGATACTAGGTGGACAGGTGAGAAGAAAGACATCAGGACAAATGAGAAAACATGTACAAGACACACACATGTACTCCGACATATGTGAATGACAACGTATGTCCTGTGAATGTCAATGTGGAAGGTTAATAGACACAAAAGTAATGTGTCCCTCAGGGTGTCATGCAGTGTCACCGTAACAATGTCCAGTCACCCAGACACGTACGTGAGCTCTGCCACTGACGGAAAGCGCAAATACCGGTGCACACATACGGTACATGATAGACAAATTAGTGTGGATAAGCTGCTGTTGGCCTGTGTGAGGAATACAACTGTCTGGGTGGGTGTGTCCTGCAATATAAATGTAATGGCATGTGGCCTGTGATGCCGCCATACAGTGTGTGTATTGGTGTCAGAAAGTTGATATTTTGATATAGACACATACTCCGCAAATGTACAGATTTACGCAGAATGTGCAGAGTTCTGCCTCATATGTTTGGTGTGTTCCACGTAACAACAGTAGCATTCTGACACTTTCATGATAACTGAAGACATAAAATAATGACAAACATGTGAGTAAGACACCAAATCCGACAGAAAAGCCATACTAATGCAAAACCTATTATTGTGTCAACTATCTACGTTTGTAAGAGCAACATGTCAATACTGCCCCTATGTGTCCCACTATCAGATAAGGCCTTGTCCAGCAACTTGCTCTAGGAGGTGGGGTGGTATGAACAGAAACAGATCCATGTGTGATGAAACAGCAATATCGACTGCAAGATAACGCAGAAGGTATGAAATGCGCTGCAGTAGGACATGCAGTACTGTCCGCAGGTATGTGCTGACATGTCAAATGACAGAGCAGTCTACATGAATAACCTATAGGGCTGTCACCTTTACAAATGATGATAGTGGGACATACCCAGAGCCATGCACACAGCACAAATAGACATACACACATCAAAACTAGGCCATGATACATGAAGCCTATGGCGTGTACGAGTACAGTGAGAGTACAGCAAGGATAGATGTCTACCAAGATATACAGCAAACGCCTGTAGGGGTAATAACACCGCCGTAACATGGACGTTGCATGGACAATGTTGGGAGTTGCAACATACCCCATTGGTATGTGAAAGCTATGCAAATATGCGATACATGAAACAGTCAGCTGTCCATGCAAGAGCAGAGTTATGGGCAGAAAATAGATTATATATACATATATATAGAGAGCGAGAGAGAGATACAGACATACACACACACACACACACACACACACACACATGTGGCAGGGCTGGTAATCGAACCTACACAAGACTACCCTATCACACAACAGCATGACACATTTACAGAACACGCTACCGAGATTACTAAACACAGCAGACACACAGGCATTCTACTAGGTGCGTGTCAACATCCGCAAAGACATCAGCAGGATACATCTGTGTTGCGAAGCAACTAAAAGCATAACCTGAGTTCCCAGGCAGATGGGAGCATGCACACACACACACACACACACACACACACACATCTGGCAGGTCTGGGAATCGAACTTACACCTAACTACCCTATCACACTACAGCATGACGCATTTACAGAACGTGCTACCGAGACTACTGAACACAGCACTCCCAGAGGCATACTTCTAGGTGGGTGACATCATCCACAAAGGCAAAGATGCCGGTAGGGAATGTATGTGTTGTGAGGCATCTAAAAGCTTTACTGTGTCCCCAGGCAGCTGGAAACACACACACACACACACACACACACACACACACACACACTTGGAAGGGCCGGGAGTTGAACACACACCTACCTACTCTAACACACTACACCATTATGCATTTACAGAAAGCGCTACCGAGATTACTGAACACAGCACACCCAGAGGCATACTTCTAGGTGGGTGACATCATCTGCAGAGGCAAAGACGCCGATAGGGAATGTATGTGTTGTGAGGAATCTAAAAGCTTTACTGTGTCCCCAGGCAGCTGGAAACACACACACACACACACACACACACACACACACACACACACACACACACACACAAACACACACAACCTTGGAAGGGCCGGGAGTTGAAAACACACCTACCTACTCTAGCACACTACAGCATTATGCATTTACAAAACGCGCTACCGAGATTACTGAACACAGCACTCCCAGAGGCATACTTCTAGGTGGGTGATATCATCCGCAAAGGCAAAGATGCCGATAGGGAATGTATGTGTTGTGAGGCATCTAAAAGCTTTACTGTGTCCCCAGGCAGCTGGAAACACACACACACACACACACACACACACACACACTTGGAAGGGCCAGGAGTTGAACACACATCTACCTACTCTAACACACTACAGCATTACGCATTTACAGAATGCGCTACCGAGATTACTGAACACAGCACTCCCAGAGGCATACTTCTAGGTGGGTGACATCATCCGCAAAGGCAAAGACGCCGATAGGGAATGTATGTGTTGTGAGGCATCTAAAAGCTTTACTGTGTCCCCAGGCAGCTGGAAACACACACACACACACACACACACACTTGGAAGGGCCGGGAGTTGAACACACACCTACCTACTCTAACACACTACAGCATTACACATTTAGAGAACGTGCGACCGAGATTACTGAACACAGCACTCCCAGAGGCATACTTCTAGGTGGGTGACATCATCCACAAAGGCAAAGACGCCGATAGGGAATGTATGTGTTGTGAGGCATCTAAAAGCTTTACTGTGTCCCCAGGCAGCTGGAAACACACACACACACACACACACTTGGAAGGGCCGGGAGTTGAACACACACCTATCTACTCTAACACACTACAGCATTACACATTTACAGAACACGCTACTGAGATTACTGAACACAGCACTCCCAGAGGCATACTTCTAGGTGGGTGATATCATCCGCAAAGGCAAAGACACCGATAGGGAATGTATGTGTTGTGAGGCATCTAAAAGCTTTACTGTGTCCCCAGGCAGCTGGAAACACACACACACACACACACACACACACACACACACACACACACACACACACACACACACACACTTGAAAGGGCCGGGAGTTGAACACACATCTACCTACTCTAACACACTACAGCATTACGCATTTACAGAACGCGCTACCGAGATTACTGAACACAGCATTCCCAGAGGCATACTTCTAGGTGGGTGACATCATCCGCAAAGGCAAAGATGCCGATAGGGAATGTTTAGAGAGTGAGCGGTCTGAATACATATTAACGTCCCAAGGTAGACGTACACAAACACGCCATTGCTGTCAACGGGCCAACTAAATATCTACGGAGCACAAAAACACTGAATGGATACGGGATGCGCCACAGACAGTGCACCCTTTGAGAGAGCAGCAAGTGTGTTCAATGTAGGCATCCATCGTGACATTGAAATTGGACATCTGGTGCCTGGATGACCACCATGGCTATACAGGATGTCAATGGCCATGCCCACAAGCTTAGTATCACACGTCTGTTTGGAATGTACTGTGTGTCCATCTACACAATGGTGTACTGGGCATGCTCACACACTTAGCTGTTGCAAAGGGCCAACTTGCATGCACACGGAGTCTAATCACGGAAGGGCGCAGTGTGGAATGTACTGTGTGTCCATCTACACAACAGCATACTGGGCATGCTCACACACTTAGCAGTTGCAAAGGGCCATCTTGCATGCACACGGAGTCTAATCATGGAGGGGCGCAGTGTGGAATGTACTGTGTGTCCATCTACACAATGGCGTACTGGGCATGCTCACACACTTAGCTGTTGCAAAGGGCCATCTTGCATGCACACGGAGTCTAATCATGGAGGGGCGCAGTGTGGAATGTACTGTGTGTCCATCTACACAATGGCATACTGGGCATGCTCACACACTTAGCTGTTGCAAAGGGCGATCTGGCATGCAGATGGAGTGTACACACAGAAGGGCACAGTAAGGTATAACTGCCCTCATGCACAGGGTGGTCACACATGCAGTGACCTGTACACACACAGCTGCCATCACAGCTGTCACAGGTGCAGGTCACACACATACACACTGCAGTGTACACTGTAGCTGTCAAGTCAGCACCATGTCGTTGGTGCAGCACTACACAGCCTTATGGTCCAACAACACAATGTGACACATGACCAATGGGCTCTACAGCAGTGTACACCAGCTGTGCAGAGTGCACATGTACCAACAGGGATCCAACAGGTGTTATGCATTGCAATGATACCAGTATACATGAACAGGTCGGCTAAAGACATACCATGGCCCTTACACAGCTGTGACACCTGACTGTTGCTGTACACTAATGAACACACGTCTGGGTATGTCATACATGTGATTGTGTGGATGTGTGCATGGACTGCACACAAAACACATACATACATGGCCTTTGATGTACCTCATGCATAACACTGGCCTAATCAATGCTACACACTCTAATTGAATGTGGGCCCATGTCTGTTGAATGCTCACTCTACAGGGGGTAGCAGTGTTGACCGGGACACATACCCTTGTACTGGTTGCCTGTGACACCCGTGATATCATACCACAGTCCATGTGTTATGTATGTCAACACACATGTCCAACAATAGCAATGCATACAAACATGGCAACAGGAGACACATGTGACATCTGTACTGTGCATGCAGCAAACATGCATGTGCAGTGGCCGATGTCCGTAACATAGTTGCACCTACCTACGACATGCAGACGCAATGCAGACCCATCATTAACATCTTTATACGGTGACATACAAACAGCACATATGGAGGAATGTGTGTACATAACATGGTGAACCACCTGTCTAGATGTATGTGTGCAGGGGGTGTCTCACAGTTGTGTCACACACCATCCTATCATGCCATGTGCTAACTGTACGCTATGTTGCTGTTGTGACGGTGCTGACATAATGCATACACAGCGGTCAGGTGTTAACAACTATATGTCATATGGCACCTGTAACACCTACAACCTCTCGTGTGTATATAGCAGCACATTTGCCAGATATAGCGTTGGTACACATAATGCAATCAATACCGCTGCATGTCCATCAAACGTGTCATCATATGGCTGGTGTATCATTCCCAGCACTGCCATGTGTGTCCGAATGTGTGACCAGGGATGCCACATATCGCGGGGAATATGTCCCAGTTGCTACACATCCCTGTACACCATTGTAGAGAACTGTACATATGTCAGTGTGGAAAGCATGACGTTTGCCGGTGAGGTGCATCACACACATCGGCTGTCCGTATACACATGTGTGGTCACCACAGTGTGTGTGTGTCTGTATGTATGTCTGGTGCTTGGTGTGAGTGTGTATGCTAATATACGGTGGGAAATTATCACTGGCCCCACGTGTTGACTAACCCATAATGGTGATGCATTGCACAACCCTGTGGATGCCATAGGTCCCAGCCATACTGGCTACCTGTGCATGTCCCTTCTCTGTGACACGTCGTGTAGGTGGATAGTACTGTGAGGGTGATGACCACAAAGGCAAGGGTCCCCAGCTGCACACTATGGGGTGTGCGTTATAGTGGTGTACACCCCGTGACTGCGGCCATGTTCACGTACTGTTACAGGGTCCTACTGCTGCACAGTGTGGCCTCCAGCTACCAAGTGACACCTCACATCATCATTGGCCAGGCCGCTGTGTACAACACCTGCACCATGTCACCATACCTGTAATGTGTCCTGCTATGTATGTCACATCTCTGTCCAGTGTAGCCTGTGGCACTGACCACATGCGTCAGGTGCAGTATATGTGCGGACATCTATGTCATGTTTGTGTGTCCAACAGTCAGGATGAAGGTACATGTAGCATGCTGATATTGCCAGACGTGCCTGTGTGTACTCCACAGTTACACGTGGGGGACTGCAAACACTGCTACCTGTAGGCACATGCAAGTACACCATAGGAGGGAACCAGGGTATCACAACCAACATGGTGCTACAGATGTAACCAAGACACATACCGTGAACACATCACAATGCATGCTGCACCTGCACTACATGGTGTGACTGGTGCATGTCAACAGTACACAACCTATGTCACATACACAACTCAGTATTCACACACAACCACTGCAACATACACATCTCTCACTATGCATTCACAGGTATTACATACACCTCTCACTATGCTGTTCACCCTGTGCATCAGAATATTTGTGCATAACCCTGCACCGATGGTGTGGATGACAGGGATGCGGCACAGGCTTCATCATATGCACAGGGTGATATGTTTGCCAGGGACATAGGCTGCACACAACCACTGCAACATACACATCCCTCACTATGCATACACAGGTATTACATACACCTATCACTATGCTGTTCACCCTGTGCATCAGAATATTTGTGCATAACCCTGCACCGATGGTGTGGATGACAGGGATGTGGCACAGGCTTCATCATATGCACAGGGTGATATGTTTGCCAGGGGCATAGGCTGCACCAATGGATAACATCATGTGTGTGTGTAAGGGCCAGTGAGTTGACTGGACATGTCTGTGCAGAATGCATGTGGATGTTGTGGAGCCCTACAGTTGTGTTTGCTTTGTGCATGTATGTGTGTACACAGTTCTGCCATTTGTGATGCCTACACGGGGTATAATTGACAGCCCCAGATTGTACAGTGCAGGTTGTACAGCTCACTGTGTCCGTCCACAGCCACGTGACCTGTGCCTGCCTGGGGTTACACAGGCACTACCAGGTGGAGGTACAGAGTGGCTACTGTCCAATGACACATGTCCGCTGGAAATGTGTCCCTTCTGAGACCATCCAGGGCCACGTCCACGTGGCCTGCTGTGTCCTGGTGTTGACAGCACAGCAGCAGCTGCACTGCTACTGCTACCGGCACTATGGGAGCGGGAATGTGAGGTGGCACGCTCATGTCGACCTACACTAGGTGGTGTTGCTGGCCTACATCCACGTGGCCTACGCCTCACTCCTACCAGGTGTTCCAGCACAGACAGCTCCCGCTCACGGATTGCCATGCCTCGGTCAAGGATTCCAACCATTTCACCTAGTCACCTATCCAGAACATTAGCAATCTGCTGTTGAGCATTTGCCAATGCCTGGATGTTGTCATTTAGGGTATGGATAGCAGCCTTCTGCAGCCTCTGCCCTTCTCTGTTCTGCCGTTCAGCACGTGCCTGTGCCGCCATTACAGTCTGGAACATGCATCTGGTGATACCAGCTGCTGCGCTCTGTCCTGCAGGTGCATGTCTGCCAGAGGTCCTCCAACGAGCAGCACCGGCCACATGCCTGTGTGGCACATCTGCAGTCATTACACTGACACCATGGTGTGTAGACACACCTTCTGTAGCCACCACATCTTCCTGTTCCACGCCAACAGTCGCTGACTGTCCTTCCTCTATGGCCACTGGTGATTTGGTATGTGTTGGCAGCAGAACTGTGTGTGGGGAAGAGGGGGACATAGCTGGGATGGTAACCATTGGCACAGATTCAGCCCCTGACAACCCTGCCTGTACTTCATGCATATGTTCATCACCGCTAGTATCTGTGGGGACACTAACATCAGATGGACCGCAGGAGGGTAACGCACCTACATCACCTGTGAATGCAAAGAAATACTGTAAAGTACAATAGACACAGACACACACACACAGACACACACACAGACACACACACAGACACACAGACACACCATGCATGTGATTTGTCAGATGGCATGCAGCATGCCTGCGATAGAGCAGAGGGCATGCAGCTCAGACATTAATAGTGTTAGTAAGCATACCTCCCTGGGGTGCACACTACAGCAAGCAGGTGTCATTTCAGTAGCCATGTAGTTTACACAATCATGGTAGTATGCATGCATCCCCATGATACACCATGTGGCCCAGAACAGGATAACAGTACACGTGGCTGACGTGACCTTGACATGTAATTTGCTGACATGTGCATTAACATGCATACATGTTTGATACAATGGTGTCCTGACACATGTACAGCATCATAATGGGCTTCACATTGCAGTGTTGTGTGTATGCCCTACAGATAGAATGCATGCTTAGCAAATGTGCATGAGCACGGGAGGGTAGTGTGAGCCATCTACATTGCTATACAGTGTGAAGTACAGACACTGTGCCATTGCATGGCAATATGAGGCATGTATGTTGCTGTAGAATGCATAATATGTACACATTGCATAGCCATAACTGCAACACAGTCGTGATGTTCGACAGATCATATATGGTAGACATTAGTGACACCTCCAGTAGCTGTGCACAATCTTTTAGGTTGTCCACTGTACCACATCAACTGTATAATCGGTCAACTAAGGCTATAATTGGACCATGTGTGGACAATGTGCAACAGGGTGTGTACACATCCCATGTACTGTGTGGCTACATGTCTCTGGCCATCCCCCATGGCCATGTGTGCACATGTGGTGACCAATTGTGTGTGATGGGCATCTTCTCCACATGTCTGTGTGGTCCCATATGACATACACCCATACATGTCAGATATGTCACATTCCACAGGTCTATGCAGATAATGGGTTGTATGTTTGGTATGTGGGGTATAGGTCATGTGATAGTGTAACAATATTGCAGACAGAACACTACATGTCTGGGACATGTCAGGTGGCACATCACAATGTGTGCACCCGATGCAGGGGCATATGACACAATGGTGACACTTGTGGGCTGCCCATATCACAGCTCACTGTGAGGTACTCTGTGCATACCACACATGTTGTTCCAATGCATACTACATATGCCTCCATTGTAGAACACCTCCACCGTTGTATGCACAGCTGACCACACATGTCACAATGACAAGTACTGTGGTTTCAAGTCTGTGTATTATTACGTGTGAATATATTGCACATGGGTGGCGTGTGTGAATGCATGGTGGTGTGACCTGCATATCGTGACTGGAACAAACATCAGGTGTGCAAGTGTTAACTGGCCACATGGCAAATAGATCTACACTGTAACATGCCTGATACTGATGACAGTCTCACCTGCAACGGACCCATGTCTGTGCGGCACGCCAGAGGTACCTGTATAGGAGTGACACACCAGTATGAACATTATCCATGACTGTATGACAGCCACAGGTTGCACTGTGCATGTGCACACATTCACCTGTGTAATAGCATATAGTATGCACATGTGTGCATACACAACGTAGCATACTGTAGTATGCAGCATGTGTGTCCACATACCTGGCATATGTTGTTACTTTACATTATGTACAGTGACACATGCAACTACATGGGATATAATAGCCATATGTGCATTTCTGACTTACCAGGCAACTCCAGACTCATTGGTTTGGAGACACCCACCTCCACGATGGCAGCTAGTGTTTCTGGATGCTGTTCCCCGGGTGTCCCCAGACTGGCCAGTAGCTCCTCGGTGTGTGTGAGTGGGGGCTGGGTTGGTGGCCCACCACCTGTTCCACCTTGTTCCCTGGCGATTGCAGTGGCACGCTGTTTTGCATGTTGTATCAGGTCCGTGCAGTGTCTGCGCACCTGCTGGTAGGTGCAGTTATGGCCACCCACATCGTTCACCCTCCTGTGTAGATCCTGCCACAGGTCATCCCGCTGCTTGGCATGCTGTGGCACATGGCTGAACAACAAGTCATAGTTGTCATGGAGCAGTGGGATGAGGACATCATCCTCCTGGCGGGTGTATACTGGAATGCGTGTACGGGGCATTATCTGTAAAACATAATGATGGTGGCAGGTCACAGTTTCAGAGATGTACAGAGATACTGCTGCACATACATTTCTATGACATCTACTGCATCTGCACAGTTATCTTTGCAAAGCACCATGACACTGACACGACTGACGTGTTTGTGTCAAACATGTCACACCCATTATGCATTGGATATCATCACCATATATGTGTGTCACCTCATTACAGTGTTCATACTCCATGTAAATGCTGTCTTGCTGTGGGCATGTCTATTTGCCTGCACTTGTGTTCTTACCTATCTGCACATGCCTCGATGTGTCCACGGTACTACTGTTGACCTGGATGCTGTGTATATGTCACATATCAACACAGACACAGCCGGAATGGACTTGAGCAGTGACAATGCACACATACGCAAGGACACCTGTGCATGCATGTGTTTTGCCATATACATCTACACAGCACTGTACAACTGTTCAACATCCTGACACGGATCGCCTGTATTACACATGTGATAGACATGGGACAATGGATAGTCAGATGACATTCACAGGGATGGTCATCAACCATAGCATGTGCGGGCATGGTTTCCACACTGTTACAGATGGCCATTGTGCCACCGCAAGCTGCATCAGTGCCACATTACTGATACAGTCAGTTGATAGTGCATCTACCATGCGGCTATCACACCATGTATGACTGGGATGACATCTGCAGCTTTGATGTGCAGGGTTGCATGGTATGGCGGGAGTATGTCACATATTTGGCACAGGGATCTGTCCAGCCTGTGGCGATCCTAGTATTAGGATGGTGGCTGTCCATGACATATGTCATATAGATCAGGATATGGACATGTAGCATGTCCATCATCATAGTGTAGCAAATATCCTTCTGCAAGGTAGACGGCATGCTGCATAGTGGAGGTGTGGATTGTGAAGGCTGTTATCGCACATCCATGCATAGCCATTAACCCTTACAGGTGGTGTGTGATCCAATATTGGTCACCACAGTGCTGTATATGCCTGGCCACTTATCTCCGTGCTCATGAATGGCACCCTGACATGACTTGGGTACCTCAGATGACTACCTAAGGGGCTTGGAGACGTCACCATGTTGGGGGTGCACTGCACAGCACCATCCCTTACACAGTGTCCATAATGTTGACCACAGCCTAGGTAGCAGTTTATGGGTACAGGGATGTTCACCTAGCAGTGACACTGCTGGTATCATCCATCAGACTGTGCACATATGTCACACACCTCACACACATAGCCCATTCTGTATGTTGTTCACAACACTGACACAGCTAAACTGATAGGTCATGGCCATTCACAGCCTTACATACACAGATGCTTAACATTTGTGTGTGTTGTATGGGCTACAATGAGGGTGGGGTACTACACATTAACCCTGTTCTACTGTATCTGGCACAGATGTGCTGTGCACATGTCACTCTTGCACCTTTTGTAGTTGTGGGTCTGTCAACAGGCCACTGGTGAAACACACCTGTGACATGCAAAGGTATTTGCAATCAAATATCCGTGCTACTTTGTACATCTGTACTGCTAAAATCTACAGTGCTAATGGTTCATGGACATGCACACCATACTCAGCAGGGTTATAGTGCGGTGCCACCCTAAATGACTGTCATCACCACTTGTGGGTTGATATTATCCAACACCCTATCTGTATTGTATGGTCATGCTAGGCACTTGTTCAGAACATGTGAGCATGTCATGAGCTAATGATTACTATAGTTCCCATTCCACACCATTTCCCACAGGTACACTGGCTGTCCTACACTTCCCAGCTTGCTTAAGGTACGACAGCTGTTGTACACATGTAACGCACATATCCTGTGGGACATGGTTGTATATGCAGGCATGTCCAACTGTCACTTACCAGTGCTACTGCCTGTCTATATGAGGGATATGTCGTACATGTGGCAATAGAGCAATTGTCTCGTGTACACATTCAATGCTCACTTCTCAACATACGGCACTACAGCCTGTGGGGGATGCATGTCTGCAGCCGTGCTGGGCCCATAGCTCTCAGGTGTACCTCTTTATGGGGAACGTACCTCATTTGGGGTTCTAAAAGGTGCATGTTCCTCAAGGTTCCACATTGGAAGGGTCTGTCACACATTCATTGTTGTACATAGTTTACCTGCTAGTCATGGCTAGATAGATGAGAATCATAGTAATTCATTGGAATATCTGTTTTATACGTAAGACCAGCCTATTTTAGCCATCATATGCCCTTCCTAGCTGACGCTGTTAGTAAGCCAGTTGTAAGTGTTCCACGTTTCTCCCATTTGTCACACTGTATGAGGGCTAATGTTCCTCATTTTGGGGACAGGAGGCTGACAGCTATGGCTGGGGGTAATGCTGTCGCCAACCCTGACTGCACCTGACAGTCATTTGGGGATCTGTAACATTCGCAACACACCCCACCCATCACATAGTCTCACATAATCTACACCACTGGCCACACCTATGAGGACAACCTGTGCAGTACGTCTCCATACTCACTGTAGGCACCAGAGGTGGCCCACATCATGGAAGACAACATCACCAGCTTATAGCCCACAGACTCATGTGTGCCCACCACATACAGCCAATAGTGTGTTATAACATTCACAACACACCAGTCATAGCTGACTCTGTAGGGTGTCACACTGCAGTTCCACACAGCAGGCTACACAAGGTGTTAGTCGCTTACATCTTGCTGTCGGGTAACTGCATCTGCAACATAACCTATGCACCCATGCCACACCTCACCAGGTACGATATGTCTGTCATTCGCCTTGTTAGTGTGACTGCCCTGTGATGCCACTTCACAGACTACATGTGCAGGGACATGCAATAGCTCACCAGTCTTATAGCCCTGAGGGTGTGGGCCTAGCTCTGGGGAGCATATTGCATTCGTCCAGACACGATACCACTGTACAATGACCCACTGTGTCACTTTAACAGTTGCCTATGCTCCTATTGTCATTCCACAGGCATGTGGTATCTGTCCGCTATGACTGTCCTGGTCAAACACAATGCTGTGGCACAGATGACTTGCACCTGTCAGCCCTGGGAGTACAGCTCACATGCTAGGCTCTTGCAGCTGCTATACTGCCTGTCTTGCACAGTTTCCAATAACTGTCACCGGCAGGGTGGTAACTGGCATGTGCGACATGGGGTCATGTGACACATTGCTTGCATCTTCCCCTGTGATGCACGCAGGCAAGGCACACCTTATAATGCAGAACACAAACCCTCGCACGTTAAAGCTTGCACGGCCCAAAGCAATACCAGGAAACAAACAAAGGCCAGCAAGTCGGTTCCAAAAGCTTTATTAGCAAAAAATAGGTGCAAAAATCACACCATTGTACCCCCTATAGTACAACAACTAGTATCTCAAAACCTCAAACTAGTTTCGGTAAGAAACCTTCATCAGTGAGGAAAAATAAGGAAAACACATTCACCAATGGAAAAACTCCATATATATACACAGCAATAGCCAATGACAAATGAATTTCACTTAACATATGCAATTAGTATTTGGAATGTGCAGCATATAAAACATTATTCAATTATATAGTGGATTACACTTACAAATAAATTCAGTATCCTGAATAGGATGTTTATAAATATTCAAAGCATAAATTTGCAATAAGAATGTATAGTATATATATCTAGATATATGACCATCTAGATAAGAAATTGAAATACTATATATTTATTTATATATTAGTTCCTATAGGTGGTCATTCAGTCCTGGTGGAAATAAGGCCCCTAGGTGTATTATCCAGTATTTTTCTTTATGGCTAAGAATACTCTGCCAACCCAACTGATTGTGTCTATTCCCCTGAATCTTATCAATAACCGTAAACATAAATTTGGCAGATTTATATTTAATAGAATGTTGGTATAGGGCATTACTAACTTTCTGGTTACGAATATCACTACGATGTTCACCTATTCTAATTCTTAGGGAACGAAAAGTTTTACCTACATAAAAGCATGACAATGGCATGTAGCCAAATAAATCACCCAACTAGATGAACAATTAAGCGAAAATGCGGGTATCAAATATCTTGCTTGTATTTGCACTTGAAAATTGTTTAAGTTTGTTAACATTTCCACAAGAGGAGCAGTGACCACAGTGAACGCTCCCAATAGTTCATCTCCTGAAATGGTCAATTGCCTATAAGTGGCACCCCACTGTCCCGATGTTTATAATGTGAGAATAATGTGCCTAAAGTTTTTCCCTCCTGTAGGAAATGGAACATTGTTTTGTCAATATATGACGAAATAGTCATTTGCCAATAATATATTCCAGTTATTGTTCAGTATGTTTCTAACTAGTTGATGATTTTTCCCAAAAGTGGTAATGAATCTAATGGTTTCGCCTGTTGTGACATCCTTCTTTGTATCGTAATAAATCACGTCTGTCTTGTTGATCTGTCCACACCCTTGCTCTAGATATATCCATATTTGAATAACCTCTATCCAAAAATCTCTTATTCAGATCCTGTTTAGCCTCCTCATAATCCATCAGGGAAGAGTTGATGCGTTTCATACGTAAATATTGTGATTTAGGAATGTTGCGGATGGTGTGACGTGGGTGCATGCTGGAAGAGTGGAGTAATGTGTTGAATTGTGGATATTTCCTATGTATTTTGGTGTTTAGAGTATTGTCTTCATTACGATATATCGTAACATCCAAAAAGTCAATGACTTTTCTTATGATATATTATAGAAAATTCAATACCCCAAATATTATTGTTCAAATGTTCAACAAATTCCAGCAAATATTCTATGCGCCAATCATGCCACACCATCCAACAATCATCCAGGTAACGCCTCCAAATGTCCATCTCAACCAAATAAATGTTATGTAGGGGATCGTAGATAAGACATTCTTCCAAATAAGCCATAAATAAGTCGGCATATATTGGGGCAAAGGAGGCTCCCATGGCTGTACCTCTCAATTGCCAATAACAATCACCCTGAAAGAAAAAACATTCTTGTTGAGGACATGCTCCGACATACATATTAATAAGGTGTTAAATCCTGGTGGATAGAGTTCAGCTTTTTTGAGCCAATAGTCTAAAGCTTGCAAACCAGCCCAGTGTGGGATACTAGTGTACAAAGATTTCACATCTAAAGTACACATTAGCCAATCTGGATCAAGTTGAGTATCAGCAATGATGTTAAGAAATTCAGTTGTATCCTGTATACGGGCTCTAACCATGGGCAACAATGGCTTCAGGTATTGCGTTAAAAATACAGATAGAGGTTCTGTAAGAGATCCATGACCCGACACAATGGGTCTACCTGGGGGGTGAGTAATGGATTTGTGAATTTGGGTAACAGATATAAAATCTGTTTTGAGGGTCATTGACTTGAAGATGTTGGGCCGTCTTTTGTGAAATAATTCCTTCCTGTAAGGCCTCATTAAGAAACTGGTCAATATCCTGTTTAAATCGAAGAGTAGGATCCATCCCCATGTGCATGTAGCAGTTGGTGTCTGACAATTGTTTGAGTCCTTCCTGTACATAGTAATCAGTATTGAGAACCACTACTGCTCCCCCTTTATCAGCTTGAAGGATAACAATTTTATGGTTCTGTCTTAATTCAGAAAGTGCTTGTCTCTTCATAGAGGTAATGTTATCCTGGGCTATGTTAGTATCAAACTGGGGAAAATGTAGGTCCTTCAATACTGCTTGTTGGAAGATCCCTACATGTTTGTTCATGGGGGGGTTGAAATGTTGATTTTTTTAAAAATAAAGTCAGTAGATCTTTGAGTGGAAGAATGATCCTGATCAGAGAAAAACATTTTTAAATTAAGTTTTCTGCAAAATTCTATCACATCAACAGAAACTGAATAATGGTCAGAGAAAAAGCTAGGGACAAAACCCATTCCTTTATTGAGAATACAATGTTGATCTTGTGTAAGCACATGGTCCAACAGATTTAAAACATTATCAAAAGATTCAACTATTGGTTCAACAGTGCCTGAACTAGTCCTGTCATAGAATCTGTATTGATTTCTATTCTTGTGCTTCCTCCCCTCGGGGTCATTCATGTACCATACCTAAAGGAACTTGGTTGGGTTTTCTTTTTAAGTGGTGAATGAACCATAATACCCCCCTCGCTGTCAGTATAAGATGACTCCTCCCCTGATGTACTGGTGTAGCTCTGGTCACTTTGTTTTAAAATAGACCTTGGTCTTTTCCTAGACCTTCCTCTATTCACATTTGATCCCGAATCCTTAAATCGCACAGTCCTTTGAACATGAAAGGGCTGACCCCTCTCATAATCATTCATGTCTCTGGTAAATTTTTTAAGTTTTCTTTCTTTAACCATATTATCATAAGAGGTCAGTTCCTTGGACAGCCGATCAATACAAGCAGAATATTTAGAATTAGATTTGTATTTTTGGCATTCCGTACTTAGATCTTTAACCTCTGTTAGCAAAAGATCCACTGTTCTCTCATAATAGTCAGATAAGATTTTCACAAATGCCATAGATCCCATCCTTAACGCTTCATCCCATTCTTCTGTCAGCCTCTGTTCAGATCTGCCAACAAGAGGACGAAGCTTAATACGGAGACCTCTTGGTGCCAAATTTTTGTATAAATAAGCTTTGAACAGTCTTAAGTGCCAAATGTTGGCTCTAAGGCCCTTAAGGCCTTTTTCCAGGTTACTGAATGCCAAATCAACCCCTCACTACTGGGGTTGCTCTTACTCTGGTTGTTGCTTGGGGTATCTTCCAAACCAAATATGGCTATATCCTCCCTATCAGCACACAACCCATGGAGTATCTGATCTAAGTCCATCCTGAAAAGCAATAGTATTGAATGGCTGTTCAAGGAAGAGACCCTATATAAAGAATCGGGTATGTCCAGGGATCAAAAAACGAGTACAGAAAGTAAATTGCAGACCAAGGTCATTAATCATGTGATGAAATCATGAAAAAAATTTTTTGAAACATCCAAATGGAATGTATACCAGACACCAAGGGTGTGGAGTCACTGAACAACTATTAATGAATATAGTGATACTGCATATGAAATATAATCTTGTTCAAGTAGTAAAAATGAACACATATAAGTATCTAAACATATAACAAGATAGTCTGTATAACAGCACAAAAATGAGAATGCAGTCACTTTTCCATTAAATATAGCAAAAACTGAGGGTATAGTTTCAATACGATAATAAAATAAAGTAGCCAAATCCGATCATTGAATAGCCCCCTTATAGATATGCCAACAATTGGTTGTAGCTGATATACAACTAATATAAAGCAAGGTAGTTGGCTTAAATGTAAGTATACCCAAAATAGTCAAAAGGAGGGACATTAACACCAAGAACACAGGTCCCATTAAATTAAATGTATATTTATATCCAATCCCTGTATAGCTGTTAATAAGGGACACATGATATCAAGGAACAAAAATCATGTTGCTTGACAATATATCAGGCTTAGATTGACCTTAAAATATACATGTATTGTTCTTAAAAAATCTAGTCAACCTCAAACAAGTCTTTATAACAACACAAAAATAAGAATGCAGTCACTTTTCCATTAAGCATAGCAAAACTGAGGGTATAGTTTGAATACAATAACAAAGTAAAGTAGCCAAGATCCCATTATTAAATGGCCCCCTTGTAGATATATCAACAATTAGTTGTAACTGATATACAACTAATATAAAGCAAGGTAGTTGGCTTAAATGTAAGTATACCCAAGATGGTCAAAAAGGAGGGACATTAACACCTTAAAAAACTAGAACACAGGTCCCATTAAATTCAATGTATATTTATATCAAATCCCTGTGTAACTGTTAATAAGGGACACATGATATCAAGGAACAAAAATCATGTTGACAATATATCAGGCTTAGATTGACCTTAAAATATGTATTGTTCTTAAAAAATCTGGTCAACCTCCAACAAGTTCTATTCACCTAAATAGAATAGGCATATGACCCCATATATTAATAATTGTTGTTGTCACACTTCTGTCTGAAAACTAGAAAAACTGTTCTCATACATCAATTCTACCTGACCTGTGTTTAAAAATCAATATTCCAATGTCGCAGTGAAAACAAAAAACAACATTATAATGAAATAAGGTCATGAACTCACTTATTAGAAATAAATGCACATGCCTTGCCAAAATTGACCCACATATATATTATAAGTCACTAATAGTTCACCAAAAATACATGTACTTTAAACATGCGTGTCCTAAAGACTTAATGTCCAAAATATGTCCAAACCTCTCAAGAGTGTGTGTCCAAAAATAAAGGACACTAGTGTTTGTCCAACATGAAGATAACGTTGTAATTTTCAGTTTGCATCCACGTTAAAAAGGGAAACGCCTTATAGTTAGACACTAAGTACACTGTCCAAAATGCCCCAAATCCGAATGAAATCTTAGTATCCAAATAGCAAAACGACAGGTTATAATAAAGACAGATGCTGGAAACACATATTCTCAAAAGTAGAACACCAATGTAGTATCATAGATGTTAAATCCAACCAAAAAGTTGTATGTATAGTCGCCAAAAATATGTAGGCCCAATGTACCTGACTAATGGCGTTTCGCGATGTAATAAATCCACATAAAAGTCCCACTGATGTGAATACCGTGCTCTATCCAACGTTGTAGTAAAGATGAGACAATCCCTACCTTATAATGCACCACTCCAACATCTCTGCAGTGACTGGGACCTGCCTGTAGGCTCTGCAGAGCGCACCTGCAATGACAGGTTATAGACGGACCATACCTTCCAGGCACATACCTGGACCGGCACACCCACAGCTGAGGGGTACCCATATCCCACTATGTTTTGCACACATCCTGGCAAGTTGCTTAGCACAATGCATCAGAGGTGCTCCACGTGCAACTAACTGTGTCCGGGACCGCTATACACATTGTAACAAGCGACAGAGTCAACATCATACCCCACGGGTAACATACCTTCTATGGTGGTATAGTGGACAGTGGGCCACAGCTACTACTGATGTGTGACTGACACTGCCCCACACTTCACTGGGATAGCCACTCATGTACCGGCACATCCATGAGTCATACCCTCCACTCTGCTGGATCAACACATACACACCACCTCCAAGACCTACATTACCCTTGGCATGAACACTACCACCATGTGACTGGTGTTACACACCTGGGGTTATCCCCTCATTGGTGTATTCCGAACATATGCTAATCTACCTTGTTAGCCCCATCCCGGAAACACACCCATCACAGCATACACAGTACATGTGTACTACTACACCTACTACAGACGTCTGCTGACAGTGGTTGTTAACATCATGACACCCGTGCAGATGGACAATGCACATACAAATGCTGACACATACCCCATACCTGACACATACCCCAGTGCACTTAATTAGCATGTAAACAACTGCATGGATCATGCTATTCCACACAGAGCCATGATGGTACACACCAGATAACAGACGCCACTCTGGTGGACATGTTCCACGGACATATGATGTACAACAACAGGTGTAGGCTGTTGCACAGTGGTGTACATTCCCATGTGTGGGGTGGCTCACTGGTCAGTCATGGTGGGGCCACAGGGTCCCTCATCACATACTCCAAGACTAGCTACGTAAACATGACTGCCACACATTCCGGAGTGTACCACCAGGCATTATGGTGGTATGTCAGTATTCGATGGCAACACCCACATCTGCTGTCACATACAACAGTCACTCAGGAACATTGCAGACCCAGGTATTGTTGGCAACATGCTGGAGGATGGATTCAATGCTGACAGTACACCCTCTCACTCACTACAGGGCCGCAATCCATACATGAACATTGTGGTGTCCCTGTAGTCACACCTACACAGTACTGACCTACACTCTATGTGTCCTGGGACACTGGCCCCATGTCACCTTCCAACATCCCAGGCTGTGATGTCCACCAACCTCTGAATTACTTGTCTCCCCACTAGGCCACCATATTCAGTAATAGCCTTGTTTCAGACATTGTAGACCCTGAATGGCACACAGCAGCATTTATCACACTACACACAGGTGGCACCGCATTGCACGAGTGGGACTATAGTCCTACACACCTGACTGGACTGTTCTGCATGGCTATGGGGCACATCGTCAAGGACGTCATTCTCAGAGACATTGTTGGACTCCCGTCCTCTGCTGCCACCCGGGTTGGGCTTGTTAAGGCCAGAGCATGGCCCCTACACATGGTGGACTCCTTTCATACAGTTACCAGGGCAGTTGCTGATGGTACGGGAGTCCACACATCTTACATTGTCCTCTCATTGCCTTTCAGCACCATTCCCCATTCTGGTATTGACAACATACGCATCCATCTGCACATCGTACCCTGTGTCTCAGGATGTTATGCTATGTGGCTCATGGACAGGACACACAGTGAGGCCAGCATACCATAGTACCAACTACATGTCAGGTACTTTGGCATACCACAGTCCTCAGTCATAGGGCCCCTCATCTTAAGTATATGCTTCCCTGCGGAACAGGCTGGCACAGGGGACTTTCCCTGCCTAGCTTTAGAACCCCTACATACCAAGTGCCATGATTGCTCCACCAGCTGATACTGACTCCAACCATACGGGTGTCGCTGTGACAGATACATAATATGACTATCATGGCTTCAAGCTGCATGACACAAGGTGCATGCACATCACCTTTGCATTACACCATTCACCCACTGACTATCACATGGATGGTAGTCCCCTACATACATATCACATTGTACATGTTTGCAGTACACACATATGTCGCACCCACTCCTGTGGTTACCGTAATGCCATTGTGGCGTGGATATCCTCCTATGTGGCCACACCTATCTGTACTGGGTGTGTAACTGGTACCTCTGAACTCAAGACATTTTCACACATTCAAGGGTACACCACCCCATTTAGGGTGTACCTTACACAACATCTACAGCTTTACATGCCACAACATTAACATGCCATGATGTTTACTGAGCTCCGACAGTTTAAATATGCGGCTGCACTACGGACACCACATCTGTACACATTTGCATACTACATACTCAGGGGTGACCTCTGCTGATCAGACAGGACCCATGTCCACAACATTATTGATGGATATACTCCTCATACGCAACATAAGCAGAGGCCAGTGTGAGCAACATGCTCATGGATATGTGCACACACACCACAATGAGTGGGATGTGCTTCTGGGTTACATTCCCAAACAGGACACTCACCATGCTGTGGAACATAAGTCCTCTGTACATCACGCAGGGACACTCAGTAGCACTGTTCATGTGATACCTCCCTTGGTGGTTGGGAGACACATGTAGGCCTGGGATTACTGCAGTGGCTGTACTATGCAGTGGTGCAGGTGACACCTGGCTCTGCTCTTCACAGGACACTACCCTGGAGAGGTGCCACTAGTGTGAACACTGTAGTTGTGCTTACACATGGACTTGACAGACTGCATAGTACCCCACTATGCACCTGTACAGCTATTACATGTCCTTTGTGCATGGTTACTTGGTAGCCCTTCCATTTAGATTAGTTATCATGCTATTACTATGTCCCATACCTACAGGCCATATGTATCCTGTTATTGTACATACCAATAGACGATACCTGTGGTATGCATGATATGCCTGTTATGCTGTGTAGAATATCTGTCATATCTACCTATAATACTATACATTACACATATTTCACATAGTATCCCATAATGCAAAGCATACTTGCTCAGCGGGACCACCTTACATATGTCATTAATGTTATTTACCCATACATATGCGTGCTGTGACAGTATATCAACATATACTATCCCCTGCTATGGCACGTCCTTGTTGGACATACCCTACCACTGATGGTGGGTTGTATGGCATTGTTCTGTTTAATGGTCTCATGTAGCATCCCTTCTGGTGTCTGTGCTGTGTACCTTGTGTCCCACTGCTGGACGCACAGATTCTACAAGCGTTAGTATGCTCAGCAAGACATCACTACATCAATACCTTTCCCCACTTTATGCATTGTGGACATGTTTAATTAATGCAAACCAGGCTATACATACAGTAATACTAATTAATACAGATCATGCTATACATAACCTTACATATTGGGTGTTCTACATACCTTGTTGTCGATACGGTGTTTCGTTTCTATCTCTCTCACAGTGTTTGAACTGTTTTTCGGTATGAGCATACGGTTTGAATGTCTGGCAAGTCATCCTTATATACGTCGATACCTGAAACATGTGGATTCTTCCCGCCAATTGGTGTTCCTGAGTGACTAATTACTTGCATATCAGCTGTACAGCTACTCTATTCGCCAATTAAGCGGCAACAGTGGGGTATAATTGGATTCTCCACTTGGGCGTTGCCTATTTGCCCTACCTTTGGGGAGACGGTCTGTATTGTGTTTTGTTATGAGTAACTGCAACTGCTATGCATGGAGACAAGTATAGTTTGGATTCATGTCCCCCGTGGATTGTGTGTGACAGGCAGAGTATTTGGTTCAACATGTGGGTGTACCTGTCATCCCGACGTCTGTTAACGGAGTATTGCAATCAATACCTGTAACATGGTTGTTTGTTCCATTATACAACGCCTGCAATTATGCATGTCGCCTTTAATTGTGTCTCTCACACGGTATGTTGAGGGTTCTGCAGATGTAATTGACTGACTGGATGTTTGCGCTGCTATTACAGTTTGTATTGCTTTAGTTTCTAGTGTGGGGGATGTCGGTGGTTGTACGTAACATATAGGGTTTATGGGCCTTGCATTTCTACATAATCCGTATATATGTGTGTGGGCTCCGTCCCTGATTAGAGAGCTAACAGTTAGTAGACTTATGTTACGGGATTGTACGTTGGGCCATTGTTAATTGGTTTCTATATCGTCTGCAGGTGAGCTTGCTACTTGTATACCTCCATAATTGCAGCGATATATCAGGGGATATGTGTAGGTGACAGCTATCCCTTGAATTTCTGTCCCAGATATTTGCAGTCATTGTGGTTGTGTTGTTAAAAGAGCCTGTTTGCCATGGGTTGCCACCTTATCATATGGTCATTGTTGGACACTTGTGGGACACAAAGCAGTGTTTACAGGCCAACACGTAGCCACAGTCAGTACACAGGTAGCACATACTTTTATCCTCACTACATACCTATTGTTGTGACTTTGGATACTTATCATATTGCAGGTAACATTTAAGTTTCTTACATACAGGCATAACTACTAAATATGACTGTTACATTATATATGGGACATATTTATGTCCTACCATCTTGGACATTTGCCCTTTGTACTGTTTTATGTCAGGACACACCTGCCCAGGGTGGGGATGTCCCTCCTACTGTGGTACAGGTAGTAACCGTATGCCTACGGCTAGCTATACCCACACCTACCATACTGGTCTGCCTCTGACTTGGCACCAACATACACATGTTGCGGACACACACACACATTACAGTCACACAGAAATGCACACGGCACCCTCAACGCACACTTACACAGACTACGGCACTCACAGACACAGCTGAACACAGTACCTACGTGGACCGCGACACCGTCAGCGGTGACTAACCGTCCCTTCATATCATCATACTATTACTCGCGGATGTACTGTTCCGGTACTGTGTTCTATCGGTCTTTCAGCTTCGTGGTTACGCATGTCGGTATGTTACACATTCCATGGTTGGCAGTATCCTATTTATTTGTACCTCCAAGATGTTATGAATGTCTTTGAACTATCTATCATATTTGCAGATATCGCTGAATCCATCTATATCACCATATATCCCTCTATTGCCCTTTCTATCTGTATTATATATATGCATATGTGTACATATATATATATCTATATATATATATATATATATATATATATATATATATATATATATATATATATATATATCTATATCTATATCTATATCTATATATATATCTGGCGGGGAATGTGACAGGCACACAGCACCACCATATGATGTAAGACTCATGTACTGTTCAGGTGTTGGCATTCCGTGTTGCACTGGCTGTTGTGTTTACAATGTTTGAGGGCTGCCTATGTAGGAGTCACACATTGGGCCACCTATACATTACAATTTACAGGTGGTTATGTTTGTGTGCCATCCATTTTACTGTGTGTGCAGGTGGAGAGGTGTCAGTCCGTAGGGGCCTACATGGTCAGTGTATGTGCTATACGTTCCCTCTTTGCCAAGGTGTAGGCATATTGGGCACACCTCCGTCTGCCTACTGGGGCTGGCACAGTGTGTTCATGGTCTGAATCCCTCTGTGCCTGTACTGGCCTTGACAATTGCGGTGGGCTATGAGGGCCTTCACCATTTTGTCCCTGCTGCAGCTGCTTCCGCAGGATCATATTATGTAGCATGGCACATACTATGACGATGTGGGCACACGTGCCTGGAGAGTACTGCAAGGCTCCACCAGATGTATCCAAGCACTGGAACCGTGATTTCAGCATCCCAAACAAATGCTTTATGATGATTCTGGTTTGTGCGTGTGCCTCATTATGGCGTTCTTGCATGGGTGTGTGTGCATTTCTGATGGGAGTCATCATCCATGGCTCCAATGCATAGCCAGCATCCCCCATGAGATGGCCATGTGGGATGTCCCCCCTGACAAATACCTGATACAGCTGTGAGGCATGCCAGAAATGGGAGTCATGGTAGCTTCCAGGGCTGCCAGCACACACATCCATGATAATGCCCTGGGCATTGCACATGACCTGGCAGTTGATGGAGTGGAATCCCTTGCGGTTTATGTAGCTCATACCCTGCTCACCGGATGGTGACTTGATTTGTATGTGCGTGCAGTCTATCACACCCAGTACCTCTGGGTATTGTGCCACACGGTGGAAGTGACGCATATTGCTGGCCAACTCCTCCTGAGTTCTGGGGAAGTATATCTGCTCATTGACATGTGGTAACATGGCGTCCAGGAACTGGTGTAGTACCCTGGATGCTGATTCCTGTGAGATACCCATTATATCTCCAGTTGGCCTTTGAAAGGTACCTGTGGCCAGTATTCGCAGGCTTACACATACCTTCGTGTCCACTGGTATGGGTTCCCCTCTGTTGTTTCTGGTTCTCAGGCGTGGCCAGCACAGCTCCACTATTTGCTGTAAGATGTCCCTGTCCACCCTGTAATGCTCTACTATCTCCAGGTCATGTAGCCCCTGGTAGGTTACCCTTGGTCTGAACACTCTCCTTCTCCTCTGAGGCCTGCGGTGGTTGTCGGCATCATCCTCCACAACACCGTCAGTCTCTAACACATGCTGATGAATCACAGCTATGGCAGCTCCCAACATGTACATTTTAAAAGTTCCCGTGTGTTTACACCTATGGTGCGGTGTTTGGGAATACACAGGTGTGTGTTGGGTGCTTACACACTTTATACTATTGTGCTGTGAACACTGATGATGTCATAGGGTGTGTATGTACATTCGTAGCTACAGGTTATGTTATGTGTTTTACTGCTGAACTACTATTGTGGTGCCTTTGGTGTTGAATTACATTTGCCTGCCGTGGATTACCTCTTGACCTTCCCTTTACATTTCTGTGCATTGCACCTACCATTTTCTGGCGTGCATCCTGCAGCCTACTTTCATTTGTGCTTTCCTGGACCTGGCGTATCTTGCGTTATGTGTGCTACTGCCAGTCTGCTGTTGGCTTGCTTTGCTCTGCTGTGTCAGGTCTCCTATCTTTGCAATCCAATACCTCCCCTCCTTTCTTTGCATTCACATGCCTCCCCTATCCTGTTTTGCAGGTTTCTGCAAGCGGACTTGTCAGCTGCCGTTGATTGGCCTTCGTGGGTTGATTGGTGTTGATTGCTCATTAGTACTCCAATTACCCTACTTCCGCATTTCCTTTTCTTCCCCTGACCTTCCTATTTCTGCTATTGTTTGCGGCATGTGCGTCCGATTACTGGGTTTCGGGCATGTTTTCATCCTCATACACATGCGCTTTTGGCCACCATGTGTGCTCTCAGCTAAACGATTCCTCCCCACCCCTATCCTGCAGCTTTGCTTAGCAACGGACAGGCCAGATTTGCAATGCTCCAATGTGCTTAGTGCTACAGTGGCACACCCCTCTGCTGATGTCATGTATCTCCTCTGAGCCACTCCTCGGTGTTATACCGCGCTGTATGGTACAACCTTCCTCCGGGGACATTTGTGATTCAGTATTATCTGCCTCATTTGCATGGCATTGACTACTAATTCATAGTTACCGCGCCGAACACTATCGCAAGCCCTTAGCAACCCTTGCACCTTGGTTGTGGTGTTCCATGCCTACCATTGTGTGTTATGCTGTAAACCTGATTTCTATTACGTTGCGATTTTATGACATTTTTATATTATTTCTTTATGTTACAGCTTCTGCGCACATGCCCTGCGGTTCTGCTGTGCGTTACTGTGGACATGACATTAAATGTTGTTATTTACGTGTTGTGCATCTTTTCTTATGCCATTGGCTGTGTATTTCACCATTGGCATATGTTCACGTTGTGATACCTGGGTCTGGCCCTCTTCCATAGCTCCGATGTTATGTTTGGGAAAATGTAAACCGTGTTTTTTGGTTTACATTTCCGCGGGCTTACGCTATGCCTGCACCACTTCATGAATTGCTATATGCCTTTATTTGCATGGTGCAACACTGCACATGGGGTAATTTGCATACCTACGCCGGGGGCTGCGCAGATCTGGCGTACGCCGGTAGTGCACGTGGAATTAGATCGTACCTGAATCGCTCGGTGGCCATATTTGGCATTATAACGCCTACGCTATGCGTGCGCCTGGCGCAAGCTTCATGAATCCCGGGGTCTGTGTCCATAAACCTCATTAATTATGCATGGCACAAATAAGTTCATAGGTAAGTACTAAGTTAGCTGCCCTTGTGGGTCATTTTAAGCCTGGCCAATTTCACTTTTTGTGTTTGAAATAACCTATCTCAATTGGTTATATTTTGACCTAAACCATTCCAGGGTTGATAATTATATATTCCCCTAATAGTAATAACAGGGATCATACCTTAGACATGCACCTTGCATACAGAGCAACCGCTGATCCTGCCCAGTGGAAAGGTTGCACATTCATAAATCAAATGATACATAACTCACTCACTCTAGCGACCTTAACCTAGAATGTGCCATCAACAGGACTTGCTGGAGAGACAGATATGTCTCCCAGAGGTTGCATCTCTTCTGGAATAAACTTCCAATACAGGTTAAACAGATTCCATCATTAACCCTTTTTAACTGTAACTTGGATGATTGGATGGGAAAACACAAATTCACCCCAGGTTTTTCAACTGTGTCTCTTCTTGGATAGGGCAGTCGGTGCTGATTTACATCTGCTTATAGCATAGACCATATCTCTAGACCCTTAAGGGAACAAGGGTTGAACTTGGCTAGGCTTGTAAGGGGCCTAAGGCCATTAGCCTAGTAACTTCTTATGATCTTATGAATTTGAGGTGACCCTTGCATGGGATAAAGCAGCATTATGAGTTGCCTTTATTCATTAGTAGTACAGGGGGCAGTCCTGGGATAACTTTTCTGTTTCCCATCCATAGGCCTAATTTGAGCTTGAAAATGGACAGGGATGAACTTTGTTTTATGTGGATGGGGTGTCTGTTCCACAGCAGTGGTATCCTCTGTGAAATATACCTGTCCCTCTAAACCATTCTGTCGTTGTTGCAGAAGAGGTTTAGATCCCTAGACTGAATATTTCTAATGCAATTTGACATGGTGATGTACAGTAATCCCATCAGTAATTGGTCAGGGACACAGGTCACCACATATCAGTCTATAAGATACCAAGTATAGTGACAGAGTTTTGAGTTGGTCCATATAGGGCAAGTTGTTTTGGCCTTGTATCCTTTTATTAAGATATCTCTGTAGGCATTCCAGTTATTGCAAGTATCTGGACAGATAGATGCCAAAGGGGACATTATATTCAATGATTGGCTTAATTAGGGCTGAATAAAGAGGGACAATGACATCCCTAGACATAGATACAATCCTTTTGTTTATAAGCTGTGCAATACACAAGGACTTTCTTACAGCAACAGATACATGTTGGGCAAAGTTAGATCTTTGTCCACATATGTTCCCAAATCCCAAACAACTAGGTCAGCTCTTGGCAATATATAGTCAGTGTAGTAGTTCCCTAGGGTAGATGACTTCCAAAAGATACAATAATGCATTTTTGGCATTTATTTTCAGACCAAGATTTTGATACTAGCTGTTTATTTATTTGAGATAAACCTTTCTGCAGGATGGCTAGGTCATTTTGGGGATTGAAAGACTGCTTCCAACTTACAGTCATCTGCAAACTTTTTCTTCAGACAAGTAGATGCCAAACAGGAGACGTCCCAACACATGACCTGGGGTACTCTACTTGTGACTTGTCTCTTTGTGGAAGTAACTTTGAGGAGGTAACTTCCCGTATTTTAATTATCTGTATCCCATCTGTGATCCAGTTGGGTGACATAGAAAGTTTATTCCTAGTTTATTTAGCTTTTCTACTATACCTGAGTGTAGAATTGGGTCAAAAGCTTTGGCCAGGTCAAGTATGTGGTGTGTACAGTTTTGCCTTCATCCATTGCTTTGGTGACCTTTTCAAAAAAATCCATCGCGTTCAGTAGCATGACCTACCCTTGATGAATCCAAATTGAGATGTGTCCAGTGTTTGGAGGTTCCCTATGTCCTTCTTGATTAATTCCATGGAAAGACTTTCCATGGCTTTGCATATGAGGCTGGTCAAACTTAAGGATCTTTAATTGCCTGGGTCTGTGGAAGGTCCTCCCTTATGCAGAGGAGTGACTGTAGCTGTTCTCCATTTACTGGGTATGAAACCTGTGTGGAGGCTGAGATCGAAAAGTGTTGCTAGGGAGTTGGCAAAATTGTGCTTTATGCTACTTAAGATGCATCCAGGGATATTTTCAGGACTCACTGATGCAGTATTTTTAACTTTTGATAGCACTTTTAGGACTTTGCCTTGTGTGATAGCTGCAGGTGAGTGAGTCTCAGGTATATTTTGAGAGACAGCTGGAATGGAGACAAGGGTAAAGTTATTGCTAAATTTATCACCCACTAGGTTCACTATATCTTCAGCCTTAGTGTAGGTAACATTGTTCACAATCAGCTCAGCTTATTGCTACATTATGCATTTGAGATTATGAACATAAGTAAAAAATCCCTTGTGATTGCCTTTGGCTTGGATAGTTATTGTAGCTTCAAATGTGGCTTTGTTGGATTTTATTTAGCTCCTGAGTTATTCATTTATGTCATTGGCAAGGGCTCTAATGTTATGGGAATTAATTTTCGTACTTTTTGTCAAAATTATCTTCCTTTTATTATAATGCTTGTTGATATTATGGTTCTACCATGTAGGTTTGTTTCTGGCATTTGCACTGTACTTGTTCCTATGGGCTACAGTTGCATCTATGCCGCTGTTTACATGCTTGTATAGTGCAGTGGTCTACAGTTCTCTGTGTTCAGAGGACTTAATTGGGTTTGGTGGCAGTTTGAAGCTTGACAGTGTATTCCTTAGGAGAAGGTAGTTTGTGTTAAATACATTTCTAAATGTATCTTGTGTAGAAGGGAATCTCTGGTTTCAGTTTTATTTAAAAGGACACTGCTTTATGGTTAGACCTAAGAAATGATGAGGATATGCAAGAGATGGTGCAAGATGCTCTCATATTAGTTAAAATAAGATCCAGGCTGTTATTCCCCATATTGACTACTCTGACTAATTGTTCCAGGGCATCTATATTGACAAAGTCCAGGAATCTGTGCTTGTGCACCAGTGGTGGTGTAGGTTCCCAGTCTATAGCTGGATAGTTTAGATCACCTAGGAACATGGTACTGAGTTTAATACTGAGTGATTCTAGTTCCTGTAGATAGGTGTTGTGGCTTTCTTGTGTCATAGAGGAAGTTCCATAGCTGGCTAGCATATGTTAGGGATCCTTTCTGATGGCTACCTGGACAAGGAGAAGCTCTAGTGCTCCAAGCTGCTTTACCAGACTTGATGTGAGTCTCTTCTGGATGTAGATTGATACATCTCCACATTTCTCCCCCTCCTGTACAGTAGTTGGTCTTATCATGTACAAGGCATAATAGTTTTGTAGCTCACATTTCCAATGCTTCTCAGCTAGTTCAATATTGTAATGTTTGCACAATCTCCAGTGCAACACTCTTGCCACATTATTATGCCTTTCAGTATACAGGCCCTCTATCATTAGTGTATCACACCTAGCAACAAGATGTGCGACTATTTCCAGTTCAGTTTTACAGAACCTGCATTTAACTATTTCTACCTCATGTCTAGTGGACTTTGTAAACCAGTGTGTATGCAGACCACTATTCTGGGCTGCTAATATTAATGTTTCATCTTTTGGTTTAAATTCACCTCTCCTTAACCATTCCTGCATCAGATCTTGATGGACATGAGGTTATTCAAGGAGTTTTCTGTACTTGCAACTATAGTATGCCTTTTCCACATTGCTTGCCTTCTCATCTGATCCTTCTTCTTATATTCTTTCTTTTGTTTTGGGCATATTCATTTGCTGCCTGATTTTTGTCTACTTCTGGTTTGGTTTCCATTCCCAGTTGACACCAATTTGCTTCTGCTAAACTAAGCAGGGAAGTCATATTTTGTTCTTTTCATGTTTCAAAACTTTCTTTATGTTTAGCTCTGGTGAGGTCAGCAGATACGTATGCAGTCCTAAAATTGCAACTCCATATGTAATCAATTTTGAGGATGCCCCTTCAGAATGAGGAATATATAATCTTGGTATGCACTGATTTTTATTTATCATTTGATAAGCATGAAGCATTTTCTTGTTTTCATCTCCAACTGATCAGATACGTTTTGGGGCCAGTCAATCACCCCAAAACTGTAAGTTAGAACAGGAAGAGCAAATCAGTTTATATTATGGTCTTTGTTCCTAGGTGTTAGATCTGTTTCACTATTAATTTTAGTCTTCTAAAATATTACTTATTGAGTTTTGTTCGCATTTGTTCCTGTTTTATTGTTGATCCTTCATCAATTCCCAAATATTTCTACACTTCCTCCTGCTCAAGTTCCTTTACATCATGTTATTGTCCCAGACTGATATTTTCTTAGTGCTACAGCTTTCCTTCTTTAAATGTTGCTTTTGTACATTTAACAAGACCAAATGACATTCTTATATCATCTGATAAAGTTTCGACAACTTCCAGTTTTGCTTTCAGCTCCTCATCTAATGAACTATACAGTTTTAAATCATCTACAAAAAGGAGAAGTCTTTACACTTTTATTTTATTTTATTTTACATTTGTTGACCGGGATAGTCCGACTGGATGCATGTCCATTTTCAGCGGAGGCCCGGGGAGAAAAGCTCCAATGGTAAGCAGATACAGCATTACATAATACCAGCATTACATATTACAAACAGACTATTTACAGAGATTACATAAGTAAGCAAGTTAAACAAGTTCCACAGGTTACAGTTAGTCCTGAGCACAAGTCAGAATTAAATTAAATTACACAGTAAACTGGTTAACAGATTTTTACACATTCGAGTTAGCCAGGCTTGATACATTGACATAGCCAGTTAAGTGACAAATGTTGTTTGAGTCTAGTTTTAAATTGACCTAAGGTGGAAAGTAAGGTAATATCAGCTGAAAGAGAGTTCCAGGATCTACTTACAGAGTTTGCAAAGAGAGAATCACCGGCTGTGTTATTAATTTTGCTAGTCTGAATTAGTAGTTTGTTAGAGGATCGAAGCGGTCTAGGATTGTTATAGAGGGTGATAATATTTTTAAGTGCAGGAGTATTGTCCGGATTATAGAGGATTTTATAGGCCATAATTAGTTGGTTATACTGGATTAGGCTAGGTAGTTCAAGCCAACCAAGCTGATTTAGATTGATGCAATGATGTGTCCTAAAAGGCAGCCCAGTGGCAAACCTGGCAATGTGGTTGTAGCAAATTGAGAGTTTATTAAGGACAGTCTTGTTCAAATTTGAGAGTAGAGGGAATGCATACAGAAGGGTTGAAAGAAGGTGAGAGCGAGCTATGGCAATTTTAGCTGGAGGGGTTAGGAAGGCTTTTATTCTGTAAAGTGACCCTAGTTTTTTATTGATGGTTTTGATAGTTTGGTTAACATGTAGGTCAAATTTGAGATTATTGTCTATGATGACACCTAATAGTTTTGTAGATGGGTCAGGGGAGATTATTGTGCCATCATATGATTTTATGGTAAAGGTGAAAGCGGTAGACCTACGTGTTGGTGAAAATAACAGCATTTTAGTTTTGGGATTTAGGATCAGACGATGTTCAGAAAGCAAGTTTTCTATTGTATTAAAGGTGGCCTGGGTAGCTGACCATAACTCTACTGGAGATGTGGCTGAGCAAATCAGAGTAGAGTCATCAGCATATTGGATACAGCTGACTTTTGGGATGACAGTATAAAGGTCGTTAATGAAGATGGAGAACAGCAAGGGCCCTAGTATAGAGCCTTGTGGTACTCCGAGGGTGTTAGGTAGAAGGTTAGAGAGTTTGTTCTGCTAGAGGACAGCCTGCTGTCAACCATTCAGGTAGGATTGAAACCATTGGAGGGCCCCAGTATCTAGACAAAATGTTTGCAGGGTGTGGATTAAAAGTTGGTGATCAACCATATCGAATGCCTTGGAAAGATCCAAAAAGAGGGCTGAGGATATATAATTATTGTTGTGATTATGGTTTATGGTGTTAGTAAAGGCTAGGAGGGCTGAAGTAGTGTTGTGATGAGGACGGAAGCCATGCTGAGTGTCTGCCATAAGGTGATTTTGGATTAGGTGGTGCATGAGTTGTCTATGAATACATTTTTCCATAACCTTTGCAAGTGGAGAGAGTATAGCTATTGGCCTATAATTGGAGAATTCAGTAGAGCTGCCTCCTTTGTGAAGTGGGATTACATAGGATATTTTCCAGATGGTGGGAATTTTAGCTTCTACTATGGTTCAATTGATTAGTATTGAGACGGGTAAGCAATAGCATCAGCTGATTTTTGTAGGTACTGCAGGAGTTGATCAGCAGAAAGTGTAGTGGGTTTTAATTTTTTGATCAAGGTACGGATAAGTGAAGTGGCGACTGGTTGGAAGCTGAATGCAAGTAGGTTTCTAGGGGTGCTACTTTCAGGACCAGGGGAGCTAGGAGGTAGTTGGCTAGCTAGGGCTTGAATTGTCTCAGTAAAGAATTGGTTAAAACTATCAGAAACATCTTCACGGTTTTATCAATAGTAGCAGCAGGGATTGGGGTTGAAGTTTGTCCAGGATGTAGTAGATTATTTAAACCTGCCCAAAACTTCTGAGGGTTATTTTGATTTACTGTCTGTAAATTACAGTAGTATTGTTTTTTGTCTTGTAAAATTTATGTTTTGGTTTCGTTCCTGGATTGCCTGTATTTAATGTGATCTTGAGGGTCTTTAGAAGAACGCCATAAAGCCCATGCTTTGTTTCTAAGGGTAATTTTGAGTTTAGACTCTATAGAAAGCCATGGTGCAGTTTTTGCCTTGGTTCTCTTTGAACGAACAGGTGCATGCAAATCAAGGATCTCAAGGAATTTGTTGTTAAAGTATGCTACTGCTTCCTCTAAGGGGAGGTGTTTTAGAATAGACCAATTACATGAGTTTAGTTCTTGTTGGAATTTGGCAGGGTCAAAGTTTTTATTGTTTCTAACCTTTCTGAGTAAGGGTTGTTGGGAATTAATGGTTTTGTGCTTAATTACATAGGTGAGAAGGTGATCGCTTAGGCCATTAAGGAGGGTACCAGAGGTGTACAGTTGGGGGTGACTGTTTATGAGTACCCAGTCAAGTATACTTTCTTTTTGGTTGGGTTTACCTATCCTGGTAGGGGTGGATATGATTTGTGTAAATGCATGCAGGTTAATATGGGTGGTTGGGGATTCTAAGGAACAGGTGCCCCAGTCTATGTTAAAGTCTCCAAGTAGTAGGGTTTCTTGGAGGTAGTGACATGATAACCAGTGCAGGATATCTTCAAATGTAGATATATTGTTACCTGGGGGAATGTACATACAGATGATATTAATGCATTTATTTTTATTAAGTTGCAATTTGGTGGCAAAAATCTCAGAGTTATTAATCTGAGTAGGTTGTATTACATCTATGGTGTCATTCAACTCAGATTTATAGAGTACAGCTACCCCACCCCCCTTCCTCGAAGCACGATCCAGCCTGTGTATGTTGTACCCAGGTGGTAACACTTCATTGTCTTTAGTGTTAGATTTTAACCAGGTTTCAGATAAACAGAGAATCTCAGGGGAGTGGACATCCAGAAGTGCATGCAATTCATGTACCTTGTTATTAATACTTCTAATATTGAGATGACAGACTAGGAGAGAGTTAGTCGGCCTATTAATTGTAGGTTTGTAGCTTAGATTACAAGTAGAGGGGTATGTGTATCTGAAATGAGTGGGCCAGGGTTGGGGTGAATATCACCACCAAGTATTAGGTTGAGTCTATACTTGGTGATGAACTTCAGGAATTTGTTTATTAGTTTGTGGTAGTGTTTGGATCTAGAGCTAATGTGCCTGGGGTTGAGATGTTGATAGACTGAACAAGATGTTGGATAGGATCTGGTACTGTAAGTATGGTTGAAGGTGGAAGGATTTACAGCTAGGGTGATAGTATGGCCTTTTGGGACCCGAAATCCCATAAGAAACTGGTTTTCATACAAGGTAAGGAGGTATGGTGTGAACAAGAGGGGTGTGAACAAGAGGGGTAGTAAAGAGGAGTATATCATTATATGTGATTCAGCTAGTGAGTGAAGGAACTGTTTTACCTGGTGATGCAACACCAGAAGATAGACTGGTGAGGTAAAGGTACTGGAAGGGGGGACGGGAGAATGCCAGATGAAAGCTAATAGGTGCTATTAAATGTAGGTAGTAGAATAGGGGTGGGTGGAATTATCCCAGATGAAAGCAGATAGGATCTAGAAAGTGGAGGAGTGGCTATAGTACTATAAATTCAGAGGTACTGGGGGCAGGAGGGAATTGGGGGCAGGGAGGGGAGCGAAGAGAGCCCGAGCATAGCGAGGGTATTGCAGTTTACAAGGTTTCCTAAGGTGTCCTAAAGCTATAAGGTAAGTATTACAGCTCTAATGTAAGAGTCAATTTACTGCAGTTACAGGGGAAGGAGGCAACCACTCAAGTAGAAACAAAGAGCCCTATGGCTAACCAATATGGTGACCTGCTTAATTACAAAGCACTGTAAGTGAAAGCTTAACAAATGCTTTTTGTGTGTAACCTACTCTGTTTAAATGTTGAGAGAAACTAATTGCAGTCCTGTAGACACCGTTTTGTAGGGAACTGTAGAGTTCAATCTGTTCAAATGTTGAGAGAAACTGATTGCAGTCCTGTAGACACCATTTTGTAGGGAACTGTAGAGTTCAAACAAAGTCACACCAGGTCAGCCAAGGGGGGAAGAGAGAGGGAAATCCTAAGCACCTAGATTTGAAATCAATTTTGTTGTTGTTTGAAAACCAAAATGCAACCATGCCTTAATCTGTTTAGTAGACAGCTTAATGGGTCAAGGCCAATACAAAAGAGCAGTGGTGACAAAGAGTCACTGTGGCATATCCCCTTTTTAATTTTTATCCCTGGGATAATAATTTACCCTTTATGATAGCTTAGCTACAAAGTGGTCTGCCACTGTTTCATGGTCACAGTAATGTAACTGATCAACATACAATGTATTTTATACATCTGTAGGTAAGCACTCCTTTATCCATGAATGTGGGATGCTGTCAAATATTTTTTTGTAATCTATCCATGCCATACTCAGATTCTTCCCCTTTTCATGATTCTCCATTATGACTTTATGTGACTTTCTTTTATTACCCTTTTGTTCTATTATCATATTGCCATGATTGAGTTTTCTTCTAAATGACTATGAAATCTGTCAGCATCAATTCCAATATATAGTTGATACACCATCAGAAGGCAAGTTGTTGGTCTATAGGTTTTAGGATAGCTTGCAGGTTCACAGTTAAGGAAGAGTATCATTTTTCCTGTTGTTAATCAGGTTGATGTCTGTTCGGGGTGTGCATATAAGTAGTTCTTACTCATAGCTAAATCTTTGTGTAAAAATCCTAATACTTTTATCCAGAAGTTAGGTACTACATCTGAGACTGGGGTTTTCCATTTAGGAGGTTTTCTTAATTTTTCTTGGAATTTTTCTGACCATTACTTCATCCCATTTCATATCCTGTACATTTAAACATCTTACCTCTTTTGTTTACTTCTTTTATCCAGTCAGCATCTTTGTTATGTTCCACAGAGTCTTCATAGATATTTCTCCAAAATTATTTCATTTTTTGGCAGAGTTGCTATTTCTTTTACCTTGTTTCCCACTTCTCTATAAAACTTTTTTGAGTTATCAATGAATATAGCAATAACCCACGCCTGGGTCTGGGTAATGCTGGATTTACCCACGGTTGGTGTGGTTTGGTCATGAAGGCGAAGCCCAAGTGGCCAAACAAAACCAACCGTGGGTAAATGTAGCATTACCCACACCCAGAACTGGGTTATTGCTATTATACATTGACATTATTTAAGGAAAAAAAATTATTATTTTTCATAAATAATGGCATTGTATAATGCCTCCTTGCTGCCCTTCCGCAGCTGCCTAGTATTCTGCGGCAGTTCTGATGTACTGAGCATGCGTATGCCTATGCAGTACATCAGAGCTGTGGGCAAAAGCAACGGAGAAAGCAAGATCTCCATTGCTTTTTACAAACTGTTTCGCTATGTTAAATTGGTTTAACATAGCGAGATAGCTTTAAAAAAAGTGACGGAGAATCTCCGTCGCTTTTTTTAAAGCTGTCTCGCTATGTTAAACCCATTTAACATAGCGAGACAGTTTTGAAAAAAGCAACGGAGAAAGCAAGATCTCTGTTGCGTTTTACAAACTGTTTTGCTATGTTAAATGGGCTTAACATAGCGAGATAGCTTTAAAAAAAGCAACGGAGAATCTCGTTTAACATAGCGAGACAGTGTGAAGCAACAGAGATCTTGCTTTCTCCTTTGCTGTAAAAAAGAGTTATAGTAATGGAAAAAGTCCGGGCGACCAGACCTTTTTCCATTACTATAACTCTGATTTACAACGTGCATGCTGACCAATCAGTGTGCACGTTTTTGGATATTAATGGGAGGTTGTTGTATAATTGCTTATTTTGTACTTTTCCTTTATATTTATCTACACATCTTCTAAGTTTTTCTGCCTGTGCTGATTATGGTTAGTTTATTATTTGCAATAGTGCATGGTAGAGCCTGTCTTTTCTAATACTACACATTCTTTTATCACGACTATCTTTCTAAGTATTTTTGTTGATCTATTCTCTCTTCTGTACTCTTCTAACAGTGACACTTCTCATCATAATTGCTTTATAGTTTTCTCTATTTAATACTTCTACGATGCCATTTGATTTCTTCCATTCCTTTTCCTTACTGACCTGTATTTTGTGGTAAGACTTTATCTATCATTAATTTAGCTGCACAGATAATGTATATTCTATTTACTTCTGTTATATCACATACGTTTCTGTTAGTCTTGATTTCTGTGTTCATTTGTTTTATCAGACTTCTGACATTATAAGCCTTATTGACTTTCAACCATCTATTTTGTCATTAGTCTTAATATATCTATTCATCTCTATTAATGAAGCAACTCATCCTTTAGATGTTTTACTACTAAACTGAGGGTACATTATTCTCTGTTTCATGTGTGGGTATTCTACAAAAAGTTCCAGAACATTTTCCTGTGGCATAATCTCTTCAGCTTCATCCTGCATCATCCATTGCTCTTTATATGAGAACTCACTGGCCTATCACTCCACAATATTGACTGTGTCATATTTATCACAGTTTCTTGTTCCTTCCTTTGCTGTCCAACTCCAGCTGAACTTTTGTACTGGTTTCCACAGGAAGGCTCCAAAGTATCTTCATATGGCTACTGATCAGATGACTTATGTTCTAGCTGTTTCTCCTTAATTTGGGGACTCATTGTCCTAGCATGCTGTGATGTTACCAGAGTTCGATTTTCTACACTAAATCCTTCACATTGCAGGTAATCCATGACTTCAGTTTCTATTTGTTTAACTTCCCTATTACAAATCCTCTTTTCTACTTTTCCCCTTTGTTTTCTTATTTTTCTATTGCAACATTTTCCATATCCAGATGCCTTTGCCTGTATTTCTCTTCAAATATATTTGGTGTTGCCTTTTCATTGATTACTTCTGCTTTCTCCTTTGCATAAATATTGCAGCATATTAAATCTCCTTTTCTTTCCCATGTCCATATTGCTTCTTCAGATGCCTCCTGCTTCTCCTGATTCTCCTTATTTTGGGTACTCATTTTTCCATCATGCTGTGACATAACCAGCATTAGACTTTCTATACTAAATCTTCACTTCACAGGTATTTCATAACTTCAACTTTATTTGTATAACTTCTACTTTACTAATCTTCTGTTCTATGTTCCCACTTTGTGAGTTTATTTTTTGTATTGTGAAATGTTCCATATCTGGGTGCCTTTGCCTGTATTTGTCTTCAAATATCTTTGGAGCTGCTTTTTTGTATTGATTATTTTGGCTTTCTCCTTTGCATAAATATTGTAACATATCAGATTTCTCTTTCTTTCCCATGTCTATGTTGTGATGTGCTACTTCCCCCAGTCACACACAAACAGCCAACCTCCTACAGCTCCATACTCATACACACTACAGTAGATATATACATTTACTACTCTTGGCCCTTATGTGTTACACTGGCATTTGCCAGATGTCGGTCATACACATACAAGTATGTCCATAGTAGGTGTTGTATCTCTTATACATTTTCCCTTTTCTAACAATTGTGAACTTCTGACTAAGCATTTGCATATATTCTGCCCAGATTTTGCCAATGTTATCTTAAATGTGTAGCATGAGATAATGTTTCCTATGGACGACTCTTTGTTGGATTGCAGTGGCAGTTGCATGTGGTGCCGATATGTAGACAACAGTGGATACGCATTATCTGTTTATTTGTGTACATATGTACAGTTGATATGTCATGACTCAAAAGTTCTGAGCCAAATGTTGTCATGTTGCTTGAGCGAGTATATATGGCCAAAGTCTTTGTCACCCATGCCTGAATGTTCTATTCCATATAACTCCTGATCATCTTAAAATGTTCTGAGATCTCCCCGGGTGTGTGCAGGCATCTGAACTGGAAGTTCAGCACGTTGGGTAATCTCTCAATGGTGCCTCTTAGCACATTGTGTGCTCTATTGAATGCATTCTCAGTAGGCATAGATGGGGATCTGAATAGTGCCATGAGTCAAGGTCCAGAGGATAATCACAATTACCTGTTGGTACAAGTAAGCATAACATTAGACTGGGTTGCTTCATACTATCATATCATGAGATAGGAATGCGTTAATAATGTGTAGATATACTTACCAAATACCAACCCCTTAGAGATTTCACCCTCTTGAAAACCTGCCCCTGGGGCACATCTATCTATATTAATGCATCATGCGAACTATTGGAATGTGCACTCATCATGTTAGTAATGAGGCCATCTGCTGAGCACAGTATCTGACAATTGAGCAATGCCTAACCATTTTTGTTAATATAACACTCTGTGTCATCATCAGAAAGGGTTTTTATTGAAATGTCGGTGCAAACAATTGACCAAGGACACAGGAGAAGTTTGTAATGGAATATAGCCATTCCATGACACCTGCTGATCCCTGGGTATTGCTGGGAAGCAGATTAATTCATCTACTTTTCTCCACATAACTTTTGGGGGGGGTTAGTGTAATGGCAAGGTGTTTGCCTTGCAAACACAAAGTAGAGGGTTAGGTTCTTTCCTTTGAGAAAAATTGTCTAGGCCTAAAATGGCCCACAAGGGCAGTTAGCCAAGTACATTATATGAACCTATAACTGCCACAAACTGTCTTCCTATGCAACTAGCAGATGTCTGTGACACTTCTTTGGTATGAGCCATATGCTGATGGAATGCCCGGGAGGCCAGTATACCCAGCTTCAAACATCCTGTTCTTTCTGAAGTAATAGATTGCCCAGAGCTGCAGCCCATACAAGCACACATATTGCACCGTCTCTCTCTCTCTCTCTCTCATCTATCTCTATAAATTATTTCCTGATCAGGGAACTTGATTGACTGCAGCCTTGCTTGGCACCATGATGGCTTTTTACACATAGGATTCATTTTCAGATTATCCTGTAGCATAGCCTGTAAAACTCAGCCAACTGGAGCACATTGATAGCATCTACCATTTTTGTGCTTTACTATGGAATTCACCAATAATTAGTGAAATGTAGTACATATTTTGCTATATTAATGTCAAGCAGCATTGACCTCCACCAACTGCTTGCCATTATTATTTTTTCATATACTGTTGTCAAATGTTATTGCTATTGGGTAAACACATTGTGATTTGGAATCTGTCACAAGTATGCAGTGTCCACAATTATCTTATACCTTACTCAATAATATATGCACTTGACTTTTGGTTATTCTTAGAATTGTGTCCACCCTTAGTTAGCCAAAGTCTTCCCCATGATGGTTACAGGGTATGCAATGAGATATACAACCAAAGTAACCACATTACCCTAATCAAATGTGTCACCCTCAACCTGCCTGAGGTGTCCATGTCATGGGTATGTTTAGGCATACTAAATGTGTCCAAAATATGGGCAGAGGATGTAGAAGCCAGAACCTCAGCATCAGATTGATCCTTTGAACCCCAGACTGTGCCTCTTCATCATCACCATCATCATAAGAGCCTACCAATACTCTGAAATCAGGTGGGAGGAGTTCCAGGGTGCCATTCTCAGGATCATCTATGATAACAAGCAATAAACATAAACAGAGAAACAGACAATACAACTGATCACATATTTTCTTGTACAAAAGGTATGTTGAATTGTAATAGATGGTAAAGGAGCATAAAATTTACTCATATTTAGACCTAAATTTACCTTATATACAGTAATAACAATAACCAAATGTGTGCTTATCATGTACCAGTGGGATAGCAGCCTGCAATTCAGATGTCTCTGTGTGTGAGGGAAGGGAAAGGAAAGAAGGCTGATAAGTATGACAATGCAAATAAAACAAGAAACAGAGAACAGCCTCCTTTACATGTGCAGATTAAGACTGTTCTCATACAGACATGTAGTGAACAGTCAAATCCTAGCACCACCATCAAACATCCTCCTTTGTGTCTCTTGTACTGTGTTGCCAGACTCACACTTATTGCTGGCTGTATATATATTTGACGTATGAGATATATGCATATAAAGCTATAACATTGACACTTGCATGTTGCATACCTTGAAATTGTGCTTAAAACACTCTGGCTTTGTCATCCACATTAGCACCAACATCAAGTATTCTGTGTGAACCCTCTGCTGAGCTATCTGGATCTCAGAAACAATCAGACTGGAACTCCTTTGTTTCAGTTAGTTGTGATTTGCTACCAGGGCCACTTTCCATTCCCACCTGTTCCCAGGCAACTGCAGCCACCCTTTTGCAAGCAGAGGTTATCATATCACTTACCCCTTGTCATAACTGTGAGTAAGTCCTTGCAGTCTGACAGAATTGATGTCATCACCCACCTGCTGCCATATCCTCTCTCAGGCAGATTGGTCACCCATTGATTGCATTTAATTTATGGTCAGCTTTATCCTCTATAATATATTTTCTTCTAATGAACTTTCCATTTGTTCTCCACTCAGCAGCATAAACATGGTTCACTGCCTAAGGAAAAATTGAAAAATTTAGGTTAGACTGCCTTATGTAGATCAAATATTCCTGGCATCAGTATATGGCTCTCTGTACCAGGGACAGTAATTACTGTATAGAATGCACCTGACAGATGTCCAAGTCTGTGGTACAAGGTGTAACTGAAGTAAACTGAGTGAAATAAAAAACAGGCTGCATTGTTCGAATCCTGTTTAGAGCTCACATGTCAACTATTCACAGTATGCATTTTTTTTACTTTTTAACCTGCAGTTGCTCTCCCTTTGGCAGCATGCAGACATGGTTGGCTACCTAAGGAAAAAAGTGAAAAATTTACCTTAAGATTCTCTATGTGCCATTATGCGACTGGCAGCACTCTGGATACTACTACTCAGTGAAGAAAATGCACATCAGGTAACCTTCCCTGTGGCACATGGTGTAACAAGTGAATTAGAAGAAATAAGTCACATTATGCATTGCTTGAATCCTGTTCAAAGATCACATTTCAGTTATTCTCAGTATATAAAATAACCTTTTTAATTACTTTTAATGTGCATTTTCTCTCTGCTTGGTAGTGGAGAAATATGGTTCACTACTCAAGGAAAAAAATGTGAAAAAAATTTACTTTAGTTTGTCTTATGTGACACAAACATGCCTGAAACATTAAGCTTTCAGCAGCACTCTGGACATTACTGAGTAGAATTAATCCACCTCTCATATACCTGTCTCTGTGGCATAATGTATAAGTGCAGTGAGTTTACATAAAGAACACAGACAGTTAACGGTTTGAATCCAGCTAAATAATAATTTACAAAGGGTGTAAAAATGCCATTTCTCCAAACATTTTGATTAGGAGTGTAAAAGTAATGAAACATGATAATGTTAAACATGTTTCTTGCATAAAGTAAATTTTTCTATTTAGCATATATCGGGTCTATATTATAAGATCGACGGTTGAAAACATCGAACACCATATGTTCAATGTCTTCAAACATCGAACTTATAAAAACAAAAAAAAAAAAGAAAAAAGTACCCTAACGGGTTTAAGCAGGGGGGCAAGCCCCCCTTCATCCCCTGCACCCCCGCTACTTAAATATACCAGCTCCAAGGCCACACTACATTGCAGTAAACAGAAATCTCCCCTTACAGAGATTTCCATTTACATGTTCAATGTTGTGTGCTTTCGCCATTCTCATGTCAACAATATCAGCTTCGATATTGTCGGCTTTCGAGAATATAATATAGACCCGCATATATCATTAATGCTTCACATATAACCTCGAGTTAAAGTGTGTCCAATTTCCAAAACACTTTCATATGTGTGATGGGCACAATAGTTTTGCTATACTCATCATGACTTATCACATGTCCTACCTATGTATTTAGAACAGTTATGTCTTGTGAAGTATATATGCTACACACCCAAACCTATATTACTCAGCTCATTCAACTGCATCCATCTGAAATATATTTACAAACAGAAATAATGACTTGTACATAGGAACGCATTCCCAGAACTAATGAAAATCACATACATACAGGCCTCTCTGAAGTGTATGTCCATTCATTCTGAAATTACTGTATCTCGAATTTCCATGCTTGAAAGGTAGTTCTCCTATGGCAATATCATTTAGTAAGCTAACTTTCAATTTTTACATACTTTACCCCATTGGCTTGATTCCCAGATGGTACAACAATATTTTAACATTGTCTAAGCTCGGACATCACAATATGTCACAATTCATCCTCTTTCACCTTTCAAACTGGAAGGATTAAAAGTCATGTCATTAAGCTTTCCATTGTTGAACCTTGGAACCTGTGTCAATATGTTGAGCGTTACACATGCCAAGGCTCAATGCCATGTTAACACCTTGACCGCTATATGATATAAGTAGTACCAATGTGTTTGCTAAGGAGTCCATCTGCTTTCACTTGTACAAATTCAGTTGGCAAGGCTGTGCATCTTTGCACACCACCTGTTACTCACAAGATCTGAATTGCATGCCAGATCAGGCATATTTTATTAACTTGAATTTTGCAGATATGGTTAGCAAGGGAGAGAAAGAAAGGTGCTAAATTTATAGCCCAAAGTTGGGGTGTTGAGGAGACTAGGATATTTGTGGTAATCATCATGAAGAGCTACAACCAGAGGCTGCTGCAAGGTGATTCTCTTCATTAAGGACAGACACACCTCGAGACTAGTTTACCAGCATGACGCACTGGAATTACTTCAGGTGCATCTGACAGTTGGCAAGGCACCCTTCCAGGTTATAGCCAGACATAGACCCCTCTCTATGCATCAGGACACCCACTCCTCCTAAATAGATGTATTTGACTCCATCAAGGTACCTCCTAACATCCTGATCCTTGGTGACCTCAACTACCCCACCACAGACTGGGTGAACTCTTCCTGCACTAATGCACTTACCCAACGATTCCTTGACTTCATCAGTTCTAATGCACTAGACCAACTGGTCTCATTCCCCACAAGAGGACATAACATACTGGACTTGGTTCTCACCAACATGGGCAACCACTCCACTACTCTCATAGTATGTTCTTCCCTGGTGAGATCAGATCATCTGTCTGTCTCATTCGAAGTTTCTATCCCACCCAGCCCCTCCCCAGCCATAATCAGGCTAAAAAACTCTCAAAATCTGACTACAACCTCCTAAGGGAAGGTATTAGCAGCTTCACACCACCGCCCACCTCAGAAGATGCAGACAACTATGATTAAATATGATGGCTTGCAAGAAGGAAACCGAGTTAATTACTTAGATCTGATGCTGGAAGCGAGAAGTGAAGGCAATATTATAACCAGAATATATAGAAAATTTGACAAGCCCAGTCATATCTTTTATGCTAATAGTTGCCATCCTATACATACAGTACAATCACTTCCATATGGTGAAATTTTAAGAATTAAGAGGTTATTTACAGATATAGAAGAGGCTAAAGAAGAAGCCATCCAAGTTAGTGATATGTTCATTAAGAAGGGCTACTCAGAACAATTAGTTCTAGAGAGCTATAATAGTGTATGGGCAGAAAGCAATGAAATATGCTACATATAGAAATGAAACAAGGACTAATAACGAAAAAGAATGGGATTTGGAACAAATTTTAGCCTTTGTTTCGAAATATACAATTTTTTCAAATGAATTGCAGAAGATGCTAGCTGGCTTCTGGAATATAATAAAGAGAGATATCCCTTCCCTGAAAAATTTACAACTTAAATTTTCCTATAAAATAGGAAGGAATCTTAAATATTTCTTGGTACATAGTATCTATAAGAGACCAGATGAAGTAATAATAAATCTAAGTTTAGATATAGGTACTAAACCATGTGGTAAATGCTCAATAAATCAATATATAACTAAAACATTTGAAGAAATAAATGGTAAAAAATTTCAGATGAAAGGTAGTTATACATGCAAAAGTGTCAGTGTTATTTATGCTATTAGATGTGAATGTAATAAATTTTATGTGGGAGAAACAAAAAGAAGTTTAGCTGAACGGGTCAAGGAACACATAAGAGATATAAAAAATAGTAAAATGGTTAGTCCTTTGGGAGAACATAGCTATGTTGAACATGGAGGGGTTCCTTTAAAATTTAAAGATACAGTGTTGGAACAAATTAACTTTAATTATGCAAGTGAAAACAGGATAAAATATATTTTGAGAAAGAAAGAATCAATTTTTATTTTAAAATACAACACTTTACAACCCATTGGTTTAAACAGGGAATGTAATTGGAAGAGGTTTATATAACGCTCATGTATTACTGTTTTTTTAACTTTTGCTATTCAAGTCTAGAATGTGAAATGTAGCTTTTATTAATTGGAATAATTATTTAAGTAATTGAATAATTAGTTCTGTATATAAATGTCAGCTTTAGTTTAATTCATTACTCTCTAAAGGCTGGTTGGCCGAGGCGCTACAAGGTTATAGTGTGAGGGTACATTGATTTTTGTGCTGTTACAGTTATATGTTATTGTTAATATACCAACTGCTATTCTAGTTTGTTGGTTCGCTTAATTGTGGATCTACTTCATTGATACTGCTAATCAACTTCTGCAGTCGTTGAATACATTTTACTTCTTTTATTCCAAGAAGTGGAGTTCCTGGCATTTTGTGGTCTTTCTATCCAACCCAACCCCTCCCCAGTCATAATCAGGCTAAAAAAACTCTCAAAATCTGACTACAACCTCCTAAGGGAGGGTATTATCAGCTTCACACCACTGCTCACCTCAGAGGATGCAGACAACTATGCTGAACCATACGTGCACCTGTACACTGCATTGACTCAGCCATACCCAACAGAACTAAACCTGCTCTTCAAGGAAACACAAACCTGTCTGGTGGACATCTCCTACCAACAGGCTTTACAACAAAAGGAACAAACTGTTGTCCAAGGGTAAAAAGGAACAAATTCCAAATTGGAAAAACTCCTTCTTCCACCTCAACAAGAAAAATAGATCACTAATGAAAACCTCCAAAGGCAATTATGTGTTAAAAGTAGCCTCTGGAATGAAGGGAAACCACATGTCTTTCTTCAGTTATGTTAGGAACCTTCATAGCAAAGCCTAAGTTTGTTCTGAATTAGTACTTAATGGTACCACTTACACTGACCCTGCTGACTTAGCCAACCTGTTAGCTGATTGGTTCAGTGCAAACTTCATCCCCTTATTGACTCCCAAAGGCCCAGTCGACATCCCCGATACATGTCCCACACCTCACATCTCTGGAGATCAAGTGTTAAAGGCCCTATCCAAGGCAAAGAACACAGCTTCCATGGGACCTGATAGTATCCCAGGCTGTATTCTGCACCATCTTCAGCAAGGATTAGCTTCGCCATTGAGCACCCTGTTCAACCACAGCCTAATTACAGGCTTCATTCCAGCAGAGTGGAGAATCACCATTGTTATCCCCTTGCACAAAGGTGGTGCTACTACTGACCCGGGAAACTATCGCCTCATTATCTTGACAAGTCTGATCTGTAAAGCCATGGAGCATATTATTATGGATCTCATAAACAAGGACATAGACAATCTCCAAGCACATGACCCCACCCAATTCAGATATGTAAGAGGCAGATCTTGCCTACTGAACCTAGTTGACTTCTTTGAGACTGTCACCAAGGCCCTGGATGAGGGAAAGTCAGTACATACAGCTTACCTTTACCTGGCCAAGGCCTTTGACAAATCCCCCACTTGGGCATCATTGAAAAGTTATGACAACTTGGTGTTCATCCCTATCTTGTCAGATGGGTGGTTAACTGGCTCACAGATAGGACCCAGAAGGTCAAAATAGGCACCACCACCTCCAACTGCTAACTGTCACTAGTGGTGTTCCCCAGGAATCTGTCCTGGGACCCTTACTGTCTGGCACCTACTTCTCAGAGGTCTAGGCAAAGACCAAGGGTCTGTGGCCGACCAAGTTGGCAGATGACTGTAAGTTAGGTGCTGTCATTGACTCCCCAAATGATGTTAACATACTGCAAGAGGGTCTCACAGCTACAAATAACTGGTGCCAAAGTCATGGCTTTAAGTTAAATGCAAAAAAATGTATTATCATTCCATTCAATAAAAACATGGCCCCTACTGATCACCACATCAATGGCAACCCCCCAAGCACACAACCTGTAGTGAAAGACCAGGGTACTCAGGTTGACAACAATCTCACATTTGACCAGCAGTGGTCAGAAAAGCCTTTTACTTGGTTCATCTCATAAGTAAATGGATTGCATCCAGAAAAAAGAAGGTTATTACTTCTCTGTACTCCTCCCTCATTAGGCCTATAATTGAGTATAATGCCCCTTTTGATATGTACCTCTCCAAACACCTGCACCAACTGGAAAGGCCACAGAAATACCTTACAAAGAGAATCCATGGCCTCCAACACCTGTCCTATGTGGACAGGCTCAAATCACTATCACTTTACTCAGTATCATACAGATTGCTCAGAGGTGATCTGTGTCTCACCTACAAGGCAATATTGGCCCTACTAGAGATGCTCCATATTCCTAAGTCTAACTCCTCGCACATTACCCACTCAATAGGCCTAAATTTAATATGCAACATCAACAAAACCTGCTGGAGAACACAGGTTTGTCTCCCAGAGGCTGCCCCATCTATGGAATAGACTTCCCATACATGTCAAACAGAGTACCTCACTGACCCTCTTCAAGCGCAACCTTGATGAGTGGATGGGAAATCACAAATTTGTCCCAGGGGTTCCGCCTTTGTCCCTCACTAACAGGGATGACAGGTGCTGACTGAGGTTTCTTTTTGGGGGATAAACTCTTGGCTAGGCTTGTAAGGGCCCCAGGGACATTAGCCTAGTAACCTCCTATGATCCTGTGATACTATGATTATACCAAGTCTCAGTATAAGGCTGAGGCTTGGAATATCTTAGCTAAAGCTGTCTTCAGTGCAACCAACATTCCACACACACTGGGCAACAATGTCACCACCATTATAGTGACCTTAACAAGTACATTCAGGATCCCCTAATCTGACGGGAAGCTGACTGTAGAACTGGAGCAACCCAGTTATGTAAGTATACTGACCTGTAATCTGTCTTTGATACAGCATTAATAATCTAGTCAGCCAACCCAGGTAGCCATCATGATTTCATATATAATTCTTTTTTTTTTGTACTTTACAGCTGCAGAAGAGATAGCTGCAAACCATGAGGCACACCAATAGAGATTAACAGGCCTCAGAGAGGCACAGGATAAGTATAACTCAGGTCCAAATTCAAGCCAGAAATTTCTTTTTATCCCCTCAATCAGTAGCATCTTGAGCAGGCATACCCCAACCTTGATCTCAAGAATGCATGCCTTCCCCAATAACTCTAGTTGCTTGCATTAGGCAGTGATAACAACATATTAAGTGTGTGTGAGTCAATACCCAGTAGCAACAATTGATTTTTTTATTACTAGATATTTATTTATAAAATATTAACAGCAGTAATATGCCAGGAACAATTCAGTTATATGGCAATTGTAATTATTACATTTAAATGTATATATCCCAGATGTCATAAGGAAATAAAGACTGCTCTTTGTTATATCCTACTATGATATTTGTTTAATTTATGGCACATTGATACTGCCCCATCATATATGGATGTGGTAAGGGTATACAATATAAATTATCAGAATTGTTTATATATAACCAAAGTCTGTTTAAAAAATAAATTATTGTTACATGCCATGTATTTAATTATCTTTTTTGACTCCCCCCACCCTATCTCTCTTATTTTCTTCTTGGTGTTTTACAATTTATTAAAATTCTCCTGTTTGCATACATTGCTGCTGAAAAATAAATGACTAACAGCTCAGAGAAGTGGATTGACTCTGTGAATCAGTACAACATAGCTCCACAGATGACAGCACAGACACCCAGCACTTTGGATTCACAACCTGTCAGTATTGCCTACACAACTCCCTGACCTACCATTTTGTCTTCTGGCAGGAGCTGACACGGCTGGTAGAGAATATCATGGAGAAGGACCTTAGAACACATATTGGCAGGGTTGAAAATGTCCTGCAACAGATTGTAAAGATTATGTCATTTCCTGCACTGAATCAGGGAGCTGGTACAGGAGACAGTGTAAGGACTAAATGCTCACTCTTTTCAAGCTGGACGCCGGTGCACCTCCAATGACCCCTACCTATCTCCAATCACAATGTCCCCAAATCTTTTGTCTCCAACACCATCCCTGTCTGTCTTATATGTCCTGTATGTCTGCACATTATTACTAATCTGTCCTACCTATCTGACCCTCATAGTCATAAGGACCTTTCCCAACATTCCTAACTCTACCAAAAAATACAAAATGGGCACCTGCCCCATAAAAGACAATTATGCTCCATACATAGCCCTCCACTTCTCCTTATCACCTTGACACAACTGATTTGTTTCAACTGGCCATGCAACATTATTCTGTTGTTATCACCCATCACTGGTGGGGTGACTCTCCAAAGTCATGAAATTGTCCTCACAACTGTACAGTTATATTGTGATGAAAAGGATAGCTATGGTTCTCTCCCACGACCCTACAAAAAATTATTGTATTCTTTTCTCTGTGTGCTACCCTGTGCTTGCCAACCCCATTTTCACAACTGTCATGTCCATCCCCTTTTCACTCATTTAATCTGGTCAAAAATAGATACACACACAACACACATGGCCAGAAATGGCTAATTGAATAGCCTTCACTTTATGTCCTCAGCATTTGTGTGGAGGCTTGCTGATGATGATGATGATGTCAATATAAACCACAAAGTGCAAATGTGCTTAAATCCACTGTGCTATGGGAATACAGAGCATGGACAGACTGGAAACATTACTGTGAAATAGTTCATTTAACAGTTCTTAGGCTGGTGGATGTAATAAAGAATGATTTCCTCTGTGGTGTGTTGAAATAATTAGCCTGTTTATAGACTCATAATTCTATACAGTGTCAAGAGCTTGATTACAGCTGTAGGTCAGTTTATTAAATCATGACATTTCATATTACTATCATATATTGAACTGCAGATGTCTATATTGTTCTCCATATGAAACATTTCAGTAACATACCATTTCAATAGTGCAGCAAAATGTTTACACTGCATTGTATGGAAAATGACAAGTTAATGATGATTTAATAAGTAAGACTAAAACCACATGCCAATATTCCTACATGTATCACACAACATATTGTTGTAATTCCTCTCTGCATCTGTCTCTCTCTCTGTCTTTGTCTCTCTCTGCTCACACATTATGCTTCACTAAGTTGTCACTGTGCTTCAGTTGTGGTACTTAAATGTTATGAAGTAATGATTCCTTTGTGATGTGCTGAGATAATGCTAACATATATGGATGGATTACTGACTTCTTTCAGGGGTTCTAATCCAGCCATGAACTAAGTGTTACTGTTTTTGGTAGACTATTTATGTGTACCTGATGTAACATTATCTTTCTGTCATAAGCTACTTTTCCCCTGTCACCTTCTCACCCCGTGGATGTACCTTCTCATGTCTGTATCATTATTCATCCACCTCTGCATTTTCACAATGTCTGGAGATGGGAAACAAATGGAACTAACACTGACAGCATTAGTGATCACCTCCAAACATACTTACTTAGATAGCGTCTTCATCCCCCAGAAACACCATCAAATTTGTAACAAAAAAGACTTTTACACTCAAGCCTTTATTTCCATACTGCAAATCTGTGACTGGACTCCACTCAAAACACTACCTGCAGGTATTGCAGTGGGTTATTTTAATGCCACTTTTTTAACATTCTAAATAAAGTAGCTCCATGCAGAACTATCCGAGTAAAATACAATTTTGCTTTTTGGCTAACAAAAGACAATGAAAATCTACATAAATTAAGAGATAAAGCCTTGGCACTTTGGCATACCAACAAAAGTCAAGTTAACTTAGATCACTGTGGACATCTTAGAAACAAAGCCAAAACCCAAGTCAAACTAGACAAAAAAAACTGTTATAGTGTTATTTAACAGAAACATCACAAAAATCCAAACAAATTTTGGTCGGCCATAAAATAAAAAAAAAAAAAACTCCTTCAACCCAGTCAACCATCAACACCAACACCATCAAACACTAGCAATAATGACAGCATAGCCACATAATTCAACACATTCTTTAAAAATCTATACTTTTATATTCTAAGAACTACTGCAATACTCCTCCAATTATCCCAATACTAGGCAAGGAAACAATGGACACCTTCTCTTTCAAACCTGTTGAAACAAATAACATAAAAATTACTCACCAGCCTTAAAGCTACACCCCTTGCAGCTGATAACCTACCTACAGAATTCCTTAAACTACTAGCAGATGCCATCTCCTACCCTATCTCCATTCTGATTAACCACTCTATCTCAGAACACTACATTTCCTCAAATTGGAAAATACCTTATATTATCCCACTGCATAAGGAAGGGAACTATGTTGAGTTCTACAAATACAGATCTAAGCAATTTTATCTCCCTTAACCAAAGTCCTAGAAAAATGTATACACCCCCAGTTCCTAAACTACCATGTATCTAATAGTCTTCTACCTAATATAGCTGGTGCTGTGGTGCAGCTGTAGCATTGTCACCTCACAGTAAGAAGTTCTCTGGTTTGATTCTCAGCTGCTTTGCCTTCTGTGTGGAGTCTGCATGTTCTCCCTGCATTTATGTGGGTTTCCTCCCACATTAGAAAGAGATGTGTCCAGAGTGTTTCTACCTAGCCCTCTGCTGAAAATTGGCTTTGTTCCAAGTCAGACTTTCCCGGTTAACAAATGTTTAACTAAATAATACACATTGTGGTTTCTGCCCCAGTCATAGCTCTGGAATTTTACTAATACTATCAACCAATATAGAAATCAAGGCAACCTAGTATCCTTCATCTTCTTAAACCTGTCCAAAGCTTTCACCACCGTCTCCCACCAGAAACTCTTTCCTGAACTCTCCACCCTAAAACTTAGTCACTCATCTCTTGCATGGTTCCATAGTTATTTAACTGGTCATCAACAAGCTTGTTGTAAACAATGTTATATGTATTGTCTTTTATCTGTGTTAATCTCTTTTTTTCTCAGAACTGAAAGAAATTATTGGATGTATTATACTATATAAGCTCTTATAAATAAAATAGAACCAAATGACTACAAGATCTTAATATTATGTATATAATAACTCCTTTTAATTGTGTTTAGTAAGTTAGACATTTCATATCTCATAACTTTAGAAGTAGTAGAGTGATTCTAGACACTTATTTGTGGGTAGGTGGTAGTGTTTAAATATGACTGATATTCAAACCAGGAGTTTTAGACTTCATGGAGGGGGAAGAACAGTGCATGTATAGTAGTAGTTTACAAAGTAATTCTTTTTGTTGGTGTCTACTATTCTTGCTAGAAAGTTTACAGTTAACATCCTCAATTATTTTATATCAATGAATAAGCAGTTCACTAGATATAATAGTTTTTCAGTGTCATATTATTTACAAATGTATGAGGGTATTATATGTAATATTTATTTTTTCCTATTTTGGTAGTATGGCCAAATTAAAATACACATCCATATCAGTGGATTAAATAATGGTTGTAAAAGGTGTAGTTTTTACAAATTTTTAAAAATATTTCATTCCCAAGTCAATTGCGGTGGTGGTGCTGTGGTAGTGCTGTCACCTCACAGTAAGATGCTGTCTGGTTCGATTCTCAGCTAGAGCGTCTTCTGCGTGGAGACATGCGTGAATGGGCATACCTTCGTTGAAGGTTGTGCATCAGGGCTGGTAACTCGGCACGTAAAAATCAACTACCAATCATTAGCAGACCGGAGTTCCATTGTGGTGACCCCTAACCGGGAAAAGCCAAAAGACACAACATTTCATTCCCAAGTTATCTTTTTACAGGAAACACATTTAATAAAAGAAGATTTGGACAGACTTAATACTAAACACTCTTCTGTAATGACTAGCTCTCATTATAAACAAAAGAGAAGTGGGGTGGCTATTTTATGGAAAAATTCTTTGCATGTACTTAAAATCCTGAATACATTTAGTGATAAAAAAGGCATGTTTTGTTCAGTGACTTTACAGATTCAAAGAAAACTATACACTTTTATTAATGTCTATTGGATACCTGGATTGGGAATAGAAACCGTTAAACAACAATTAGGGGAAACAGCATGAATATAAAAAGCAACATTATTTTTGCAGGTGACTTTAATTGTATTTTATCTGACAAGGATATCAACACTAGCTGTAAAAGGAAGAAACCTGCCTCAGTCAAGGCTTTGATGCAGTTCACTAACCTATATAATATGATAGCTGTAAATGAGTTTTTAGTATTAGACTCACTCTTCTTTACACATTTCTCACACTGGCAATGGACACAATCAAGAATAGATAGAGTATATGTTTCAAATGAGATCACTAGTAGAACAGATAATGTTAAAGTAGTCTCTTGCCCACTGTCAGATCATAACCCGATAACATTTGAAGTTATATTGAATAATAGTAATAAGATCCTGATTTAAAGGATTCCTGCATATATAATTAATATGAAAGACTTTAAGGAGTTCTTTAATAAAGAAATCCATACTTTCATTGAAATTAATCATACAGGTACACTTCAGAGATTTTTGTATGGCACTCTTTAAAAGCATGCCTTTTTGGCAAAATTACAAGTTGGTGTGCACAAAAAAAGAAACAATGAGGCAAAGAATTGATAGATTTATAGGAGAAAACCTGATAAGTTAAAATTAGATAGTCAAAAAGGAAATAATAACAGAAGAAATAAATACCTTAAACAGTACATATTTAGACATTTTACAACATAAAACTATGATAAATGCAAAAAAGATTGAAATAACTAATCATTCCATAAATTCCAAATCCATGCAATGCATGCACAAATTGGCTAGTAGAATAAAAATGATTGTTAAATCTAACCACGTCAAAGAATTATACTCCTCTAGTGGTAACAAGACATTTACTGGAATAGAAGATATTCTATATGTTTTCAGGTCTAATTTTAATAAGATTAATCAACACAAACCAACAATGGATGCACATGATCTAATTAATACATGTATAAAATAATATACTAAAAATAGACTGTCAGAGAAACAAATAAAAATAATTGACAAGCCTATACCAATAAGGCTTATTAATATAAAAAAATCTCTAGGTTAAGCGCTTTCATCCACTGCAAGTGGGCTTCATCAGAACACTAATGCAAAGCACTGTCAGACTTTTATAGTCTTTTTGGCACCAAAACTAATAAAAAAAATTTAAAGTGCCAGTAGCTAATACTAAATGAATATTCTATTCTTTAATACATATAAACCATAATGTACTCAAATATACTTACTTAAAAATATCATCTAACTATTTAAATGTATTAAAAACATTATACAATTGTTAAAAACATTGTAAAATTATAAAATTTGTGTTAGTTATTCTAAATTAATATTATAACAATATAACAATGGATATTCATTATTAGGTTGAGAAGCTATTATTAAATCTTTAAATAATGTATAACCTTAGGCGTTGTGATTTACAAAAATTTGGTATCCTAAAATTACATCACAACTTTAATACAAATATTGTAAATTAATAAATAAAGTGTCTGTACAAAAAATTCTTAATAAAATACATATATAAAAACAGTGTAAAGGTCTCTGTCCCATAACTATGATAATAAACGTTACCCTAGTTGTAATAAAGGCCTAATTGAAATATGTTCATTGAGTCCTGGTTCTCTAGTGGTATCTGTTAATATTTGCTATACACTTTCCTTTTTTCCAAGGAGAGCTTTTGTATCACCCCCTGTAAGCCTATAACAACCTGGTCAATTATAGCAAACTTAAATGTACGTTGATCTCCTCTTAAATTAATATGCTTATACAATGCATTATTGTTGTCTTTGACTCTAATACTATAGAGATGGTCATAAATCCATTTCCTGAACTGTCGTTCAGTCTTACCTATGTAATAAGCAGGGCATGACATACAATTGCCGTGCCTAAAAAGTACATAAGTATGATTGATGTCTTCCAGCCTCATCCCTTCAATTTCTAATATAACAGAACATTGTTTACAAAATCCACATTTCCTAGTAAATTTGCATACCTTATTGCCATTTGTAACAATGGGAACTTTTTCTAAGTGTTTTGTTAAATTAGTTCCCATTTTGTTAACAAACACAGGTCCATCTCCTAGAATACATCTAACTTCTTGGTCCACTACTAGAGTATTCCAATTTTTTCTCACAGTGTCTTTGATGTAATTCACATACTTGGTTGTATACCTGATTTTGTGGTATTTCTCCTCTACCAAGGTTAATATCAGACCTTCTACCCAACAAAGGAGGATATTTATTACCCCATTCATTAACTACATATTTGGTAACATCATTTAATAATGATAGTGGGTAGCCCCTACTAACAAACATTGATTTAATGTAATTGATCTCTTCTTTCATACTCTAACAATCAGAAGTCATACGGGCAGCCCTAGTACATTGTCCTTTATATATGTTTTTTAGCATATGTCTGGGATGATTACTGGTGTAATCCAAATAACTGTTGGAAAAGGTATCTTTTCGATAATTTTTGACTGAAACCCTTCGCTGGCATGGCTTATATAAGTATCCCAGTATGCGATACCATCAGGACTATATTGATGTGTAAACTTCAAAAAGTCATTCGTACTGTTCAGAAATTCAATAAAAGACTGAATTTTTTCCACAGGTCCGTTCTATAAAATAAATATGTAGTCCAAAAATCTTGAATAGTAGGCAACATATTTATAATAACTACTACTAAATAATTTTGTCATCTCCCATTCCAACATAACAAGATTCACAAATTTGGGGGCACAAGAAGCCCCCATTGCTACCCCCTTGGTTTGTCTAAAATTTTCTCCTTCAAAATCTATGTAATTATGATCTAACACCATGGTCATCATATCCATAATAAGACATATCCTGTCCCATTCCATGTTAGAATACTTCCTCACACTATTACAAAAGTCTTCTAATACCTGCTGTTTAGGTATGCAGGAAAACAGATCAATAACATCTATAGTGATAAATATTAAATCTTTTTTCCATATATTTGGAGTTAAATTAGCCAAGAATATCCATGTATCTTTAATTATGTGAGGAATATTTGCATATATGGGTTTAACCCATTTGTCAGTCACCACTCCTATAGGGTAGGTTTTTGATTTACTGCCAGACACTATCGGACGGAAAGGAGGATGCCTAATATTATTATGTATTTTTGGAATGCCTACTATTGTGGCTAATGTGGGATAGTCAACTCTTAAATAATTGTATGTATCAATTGTTATACGATTATCCAATAAATATTCTTCCAGACTCAAATCAATACGTTTGTATCCGATATTGATTTCATTGATTGAAACCATTTCGTAATTGCCAGTCTCGTATAAAATGTTATACACTTCATTAATGTAATCTAAAGAATTGTATATAACTACTCCCCCCTCCCTTGTCTGGTTTCATAACTCGGATGTCATTATTATTAGTCAAATCCACTAAACCTTGTCTTTCAAGTTGTCAAATTATCTTTAACCACCCAATTTTTTAATTTTTTATTTTTCTATTCATGTTATAAATATTTTGAGTCACTAGTTTTTTCAAAATTAGCCATATTAGGGTGGGTGGGTAGAATAAATATACTCTTCTTTTTTATAAGACCTTTTTCTAATGGGAGGGTACTATTTTTAAAATGCAAAGCCAAGTTTAATCTCCTGCAGTATAATTTGGTTTCTAATATTGTGTCACCCAAATTAAATTTTACACTAGGGATGTATTTCATTCCTTTTGATTGTAACATAAAATGTTTGTGTTTAATATCAAAACTACTGTAATTGTAAATCTTAAAATCCTTATAACTTTTCATTATACTCTCACTATTCACACATGTATAACTTACACTTAAATTTAGAATGTTAACTTCGTCCACTAGTGAATCTTGAGTGTTAGCTTCACTTACTAGTAGAAGTTCTTCTGGTAAGTCATTTTCCATTCCTGATACTGTCCCTTCCTTTTCCAGTCCTTGTTCCATTGCTTTGGGACTGGATAATGCCTTCCCCCCTGAAAATTCACACCTTTCTCTCTGTAAATCCCCCTTACCGGACTAGTCCTGTCTGTATCCTCATAATAACCATGGTCGTCCCTTTTACATATATATCCCTGATTATTTTTGTACTGTTCCATATCTCTCTTCATTTTCCTACTTTTTTATTAAAAATCCCCCTTGCCTTAGTATCCACTACCTTATATTGTTTTTCATATAACTTTTGCCATCGTGGAAACATTAAATCATTAACAATATTATTGTTAAGCTTCTCAACCTCTGCCAACATTCTACATAACTTTTAATCGTTTTTTTTAATAGGCATTTTCATAAAATCAAATCCAAAGCTGTTAAACAAAGTATTAAAATCCTGTGTTGTTTGTTCATCAAGTTGAATCCCCATTGGTACTTTAAAAAAAACGCAAACCCATGGGTACTATACCTAATGTAATACAGTTAGTTAAATATGCATTATCAGTCTTAATACCTTTTATAGTCAATAGATTTTTACCTAATGTATAGATCATGTCCTTTAAAGTCCCTTTGTTAACATTATTGTGTTGTTCACCTTCGTAAGCAACTTGCTCCTGCAGAGAAAAGTCAAATTCTTTAGTTAAAAAACAATCTAGTTGATTAACATTGTTCCCAACTGTAGTACCAGTGGCCACATTCCTGCCACTAGGACTAGATGAATTAATAACAGTACCTTTTAAATTGCTTGAAGATTTTTTAGCAATCAATGAATATGTCTTTGTTGCCATCAGATGTTTAGGACGAGTTCCAATACGTTCCAATTCATCCTCAATGTTAAACAAAGAAAAATCAAAAGTTGAATTTGTTGTCTGACCCAGTGCTCCTGCTACTGGTGTCATCCTGAATAATTGGAGGTGCGAACATTGATGTAGACAGTCCTCCTTTGTTGGTTCCTTGTCCGTTGGGTATTTCACCCTGTGTAGAAATAGAACGAGACACGCTGTCTGGTCTGTGCACAGACATACCTTCTTGTGTGCTCGTACTTTGATGCTGCATCTGACCAAACAATTTTACCAACCGAGAAACCTCCGCTTTCAAGGAAACAACCTCCATTTGTAACTTAATCAGCTCTTCCCTGTCCAATGAAACCTTAGACAAATCACTAGCACCCTCCATAACAACCGACCATTGCATATCACAGAACCAGCAGCAACACAGTAAAAACTGACCAAAAGTCAGCTGGAACACTCACAAATAGAATAAAACGGTGCTTAAAAGTGGAGCCAGGCTCCAACAGGGAAAGTAAGGTTTAGTAACATAAAAAAATCTCCAGGTTAAGTGCTTTCATCCACTGCAAGCGGACTTCATCAGAACACTAATGCAAAGTACTGTAAGACTTATTTGAGTACATTACGGTTTATAGGTATTAAAGAATAGAGTATTCATTTAGTATTAGGTACTGGCACTTAAATTTTTTTGTATTAGTTTTGGCGCCAAAAAGACTATAAAAGTCTGACAGTACTTTGCATTAGTGTTCTGATGAAGTCCACTTGCAGTGGATGAAAGCGCTTAACCTGGAAATATTTTTATGTTGATATACCTCACTTTCCCTGTTCGAGCCTGGCTTCACCTTTAAGCACCGTTTTATTCTATTTGTGAGCATTCAAACTGATTTTTGGTCAGTTTTTATGGTGTTGCTGCTGGTTCTGTGATATGCAAAAGCCTATACCAATGTCTGAACTCAAAATTCAAATTAACAAATTAATACCAAATAAGACACCTGGAAATGACAGTATAATACCTGAACTATATAAAAGGATGACTAAGAATGATTTGGGAATTTTACTAGAGGTATTTTCAATAGGTAATGGTCTTACAAAGATACCACCATCCTGGAAATGTACCCTAATATCCTCCATTGTAAAACCTGACAAGGACCCAGCATAACATTCTCCATAAAGACCAATTTCTTTATTAAATATAGATTATAAAATATTCATGGCAATCTATACCTCTAGAATAAAACAATTTCTTCCACTGTTGATAAATAACAATCAGACTGGGTTGATAATGAACAGGAACACCTATGATAATATCAAGAGAATTCTATCAATAATTGATTATACTAATAATTAAAAAAAGCAACTTTGTTTAGTCTGGATATCAGTAGTGCATTTTATTAATTGAATTGGGAGTACTTACTACTAGTACTGGAGGAATGTAATTTTTTCATAGAATTTCTTACAATTAATCAAACTTTTCTATGTAAACTCCATTGTATACATCAAGATAGGCTCATATACTTCACAATCAATCATGATTACTAAAGGTACCAAACAGGGCTGTCCCTTGTCCCCATTACTTTTTGGTGTAGTTATGGAAACTTTTGCAAATTATATAAGATCAAATGAAAACATCAAAGGGATACTAATAAGTAATGATTTGATCCTCAAAATGCAATTATTTGCAAAAGACATCCTATTAACTTTGACTGATTGGAATTCTTCTCTTATTGCAGTATTCCAAGCAATAGGAATATTCCAGAAGAAATCAGGACTTCATTTTAATGAGACTAAAATACTACCTGTTAATAATAATATTAATAAAATAGATAAAATTACATAAATACATTGTGAAAGATGGTAAAATCACTTATTTAGGGATAATGTCTAATATTAATGATATAACAAACATAATTAAACCAATACCTTAAATTCCATAAAACAAACTCTATTTAATAAATGGAGTACATTTTTTTCACTATGGAAGAGAGACTCTCCTTAATTAAAATGACTATCCTTCTTAAAATTCTATATATAATACAATCTTTATTCCTCCTACTCCTCAAAAAAACATAAGAGAGTATAATTATTTGCTTCTGAAATTCATATGATTACCTAATAAGACTAGATTGGCTTTAAACCATCACATTAGAGACATGACCTCGGGTGGTATTGGTCTTCCAGATTTAGAATTATATTCCTTTTTCTCAGTTGTTAAGACAATTATCTCTTGGTTAAATAACACTTATAATACCAGTTGGAAAGATATTCCAGGAGGTATTGCTGTAAATCCAATAATTAAACAAAATTGTATCATATTAAAATAGCTACTAATAAATTTCATTGGTTAGTAAAAGACTACTTTATAAAAAAACAAAAACAAATCAGTTAACTCTTATTATATTAATATGATAATAGCCTCCTTTGAAATTTCATTTTCAGGAAACCTGAATATAAGGCATGGATTTTCTTTGTATTTCCAATTGCATACACTTAAAAAAGTATTAATACATTTAATTTAACAACAATGACTACATTTAAAGACAACAACCTGTCATACTGGTATCAATTACTAGACAATGAGAAGTTACAAAATGTTGACCATATCATTAATAAGTTTGAGTTAAGCAAAGATCTGTGGTTAGAAATTCAAAATTGTAGACAATTGGTTGAATATAAGATTAATTTAATGCAACCTATAGTTAGAAATTATTTCCCCCATTCATTGATTTACCCATTTTTCTAATGTACTAGAATATAACTGGAAAGGGACTTCTATCTAAAATATATAAGGTATTTAAGAAATCAACAGTATGTCACAAAGAAAGCTATTGGGATTATCTGGGTCTGTATCAGAACATCGAAGTTTTAAAACTTCGAATGTTCTAATATCGACCTATTTTGAGCGAACGCTAAAAATAGCAAAGCTGCAGAACACCAATTTTTTTCCTAAGGAAAGAATTTGGTTGGCCAGTTCTGTGGCTTCGCTATTTTCAGCGCTGTGGTGGAAAGTTATGGGCTGGGTTCAGGTAAGTGTGCGATTGGTGGTCATTAGAGTTAGGGCATGGGTTAGTTGAGTTAGGGTTAGGGCTGGGGTTAGGTGAGTTAGGGTGAGGGTGTGGGTTAGGTGAATTAGGATTAGGGGTGGGTTAAGTGAGTTAGGGTTAGGGCGTGGGTTAGGTGAGTGTGCAATAGTGACGGACCTTACGATTAGGGTTTGGGTTAAGGTAAGTGGATAGATAGTAGTGTATGCACAGTTTAATGTAGGGTTAGTTGTAGGATTATAAGTGTATGTGTGTGGATTGATGTTTTTTAGGTGTGCTTGTGTTGTGTGTATGTGTTTCGGAATAGTGAATTTTTTCCCCAAGGAAAAAATTCGCTGTTCTGAATGTTCGATATTATGTGGTTTAGATATTTTAAGTATGATGAAATAGCGTTCGCTATTTTCATCTTTCGATAGCATGATATAAACGCTGATTATCTTAGACTTGTTAATAATAATTCCTCAAGTGAAGATGATAAAAAACTAATACTTCTATTTTCAAAACAAACTACTTCATCAGTAAGGTAGGGGATATTCTCTTGGAAGTTTTTATAGAGAACCTCTATCACACCAGACAACGCTGAATTGATGTTTAATAAAGATGGGTCTATATTATGTTGCTGAAATCATATTCTGATGAAACCCTATTCACCAACACATAATCAGCGAAAATTGCGTTAGCGAATCACTGAATTTAATAAGGGCAAGAAAATACTTGCCCAAAGAACAACGGAGCAACATCTATATCAATTGAACCCACCCAATGTGGGGGACTTCGTCCCCACACACCCGAACTACATATATCAACTCTGAGATTGCACTACAGTGGAGAAATGATCAAAAGTTCTGTTACTGGGCAGCTACGTCCTTGCCCTTAGTAAATTAAGTGAATCTCTGAAGTGATTTTTGATGATTAGTTGTCGGTAAATAGGTGTTTGCCAGAATATGATTTTAGCAATGTAATGTAGTCCCAATAAAGACATAGGATGCTGTAGATGTAAACAAAATGTTAAAGCTGACTGGCAGCATATGTTTTAGAATTGTATAAAACTTAAAACATATTGGGATAATATGAATTATCTCTTACAGTCTGTTTTTAATGATAAATCTGTGCCGACCAAATCTCTTTTTTTTATTTAATACACACATTCCCACTTGTGTCATGAAAATAAAATACCATTTTTTGTGGAGCATCTTAACATTAGCAAGAAAAGTCATCACCAAAAACTGGAAGAATCAGCCGACTCCTATTATGAAGGAATTTGTACACTTGGCAACTGCAGTTTGTCATCTTGAACTTATCACGATCAAGACAAGAACATCTAGAATCACATCTTCATATAATATATGGTTGAAATCCAAAGAACTGCTGGATAAACAGACTTCAATAATTAACTAACAACTACTCATCGCATTTCTTTTTCTGTTTAAAAAGCTTTGTTTTATGGTAGATGCCATTGTAAATATTTATTTTAATCATTCTTTATTATTTTTCTTGTATGCATGCATATTTGTTTTATAATATTTATATTATCATATATTAATGTTTTGTTATAAAAATGTTCAATAAAAAAAAACTGAGAAAAAAATGGCAACAAGATCTCGCATCTTTTTTGCCCGTCACCATGGGGGTCCCCCAGGGCTCAATTCTAGGTCATCTTCTATTTAATATTTTTCACCAAGACTTTTCAGACTTCATATGGCTACCCACCTTGCCTTCATTGTTCAGTATGCAGATGACTCTGCACATCTGCACTGCTCCTACTCTGCAACTATTCAAAGTAGCATAATGACACAACAGTCCTTCTAGCTGGAGAATCCTGGCTTTCAAACTAACAACTGATTCTTAATCCAGCCAAAACTGAACATATGCTCTTTCACCCCAGTAAATCTCTAGACCCCCTACTTCATTTTAAATGCATTCCTCTAACAATACCATAATATCTGCAGTATCCCAAACAAAATTTCTAGGTGCTCTAATTGAAAATAATATGAAATTTGACAAACACCTACCTCACTCTGTCAAACAGGCACATATAAAACTAGGTACACTTTTCAGAATCAAACCAATCATCACTAAGACTACAAGACAGGCAATTGCCATAACCCACCTACTTGATGCCCTGCTATATGCCTCTCCTGTCTTTACCAACTTTAAGAAAACTGATTTAGCTAAGCTTGAGACATCTTACAATAAAATAGCTAAATTCGCAATAAACTCCCCACATAGATTCCATCACTGCTCTGCCTTACAACAGCTCAACTGGCTAGAATTACCCCACTACTTCTCTACATGCAGCTCACTATTGCCCACAGACTGATACTCCAACCTGATAAATCTCATGTTCTTCAACCCTACACTAACATTCGAGTCTTTTGTTCCTCAAAAAAATCTCTACTACAGATCTCCAAATCCATCAATAGCAGTGGGGACTCTTTCTACTCCAGCTATATCTCTAAAATGTGGAATAGTATCCCTCAACCTATCATAAAGCTAGTTAAGAACAACCTGAATATCAACTGACTTTGCCATTGTTCTAGTCCTGGTAACTCTTATTCTTCTTCTGCATTAGCTTCCCAATCTACAATCCTACTAATTTATGCCTAGCATATGTAACTCTGTTTATTCACTTATTACCTAATTCTCCTCTCCCCAACCCAATTAACTAACCATATATCTTCTCTTCCCTTATTTCCTCTTCTAATACCGTTTATCTCTCTCTCCCTCTTTCCCGGTTAGCATTTCTTTAGCTTACCTTCTCTTCCTCTCCTCCCTTCACCATTCCTCCCTCCTCTGTAACTCCTCTCCCCTCACCTCTCATCTCTGTTCTTCCCAGCTTACAAATAATTCACTAGAATATTAATCCCCCTTTAACCTTCCTCTATGTTTTTTCTTCCAATTCATTTAACTTGCCAAGTCCACTGTCTTGTGGATATTGTTTTTTTCTCATTTACACCTTACATCCATTTAGCTCTGTTATATTTGAACTACTCTTAGTATATTTGTGAAAACATGATACATACTAAGCTTTTGTCTGTATTCTATCGTGCTATGCTATTTCAAACTATTGTATGTAGAAATATCTGCCCTGTCTATCGATATTAATTTATTGTTTTCAAGCCAATGTAATTCAATGTAATTTTTTGTAATTTTTTGTAATTTGTTAATTTATCTCTGGAGTTTTTCGCCCCAGACTTCTGCTGAAAATGGGCTTTGACCCAGTGAGAATTTCCTGGTAAACAAATGTTAAATAAATAAAATAAATAAGACTAAATAAAAGTGCACAGTTTACGGTGATGGCTTGTGATTTTATTGCCTTGAGCCACATTACTCTGTTGCACTTTGCACTGCTGTGATTAGCTATGTTTATTCAGTTTGATAAACTTTTCAACAAGCTGAAGACTTGGATGTACAGGTTACAGTGGTAATGGGGTAATGAAGATGAATACATACATTCATGTTTGCTGAAGTCTGTTGGCAGATGTGAACTATCAGATGTATGACATGCTGTGATGTGCTTAGATAATACTAGGGTATAAATGTTTTTCTTGCAGTGCTTTAAATGTTCGAATCCAGAGGGATAAAAAATGTTTTAGAATGTTTTGTCTGGCTCCTGTGGCTGTAAATGTTGGCTACACCTTTCCCTAAAATATCATTATCCTGTTACTGGAGCCACCAGGAAACATACTGCAGCATCGACCAGGGATAAAGATGCTCCTTTTCCCATCAAATTGAATACTTTCAACAGAGGGAGGTCGACAAGTCGAGGTCCCAGGAAATGGAAGTATTCCCTCGAGAAACACGAGAGACAACAGAAGAGGAACTGGAACTAGACTCACTGGTATTTAATTTTTCTAAATTTGCCTTGTCTTCATCTGATGTGTCACTTCTGAGTAGAGGGTTGAATTATATACCCTCACAATGTAGCAAACTGTCTGAATTATTGATAGATTTAAGACTGTTTGCAAGAAAAGTAGCGCTAAGAATGCTATTCAAGAACACTCAGCATCAAATGCTAACTGGGCCAGCAAGCCTTAAATGTAGGAGTACTTTTTCTCCGGCTTTGCCTCCGAACGTAGAGTGCTTCGTGAAGACTTGTGAGAAAGACATTTATCAGCTGTTTACTAATAAGGTCAAACATAGATTTTTTAACCTAGAGAAAGCTGAATATAACTCCTTAATGAGCTTGAAATATAATAATGATGTAATAATTACCAATGCTGATAAAGGAGGAGGAGTAGTACTTTTTGATAAAGATGTTTATAATGGAACTATAGAAGCGACATTATGTCAGAATGATACTTATCAGGAATTAAATGCCGAAGGGGTAATGAAAATAATCAACAATGTTAGAGATGAATTGCATGACATTTTGATGTGTAGGCAAGTTAGTAAAGAAATGTTTGAATTTCTTTATATAGAAGAACCATTGATACCTGTACTGAAGGGCCTACCAAAAGTCCATAAACAGGCTGAACCCATGCCCATGAGACCTATAGTATCAGGCAGAGGCTGGGCAACCTACAATATATCCAAGTTTTTAGAGAAAATCATGAGACCATTAGTAAACAAGATTAATACAATTCTCAGAGACACACAACACCTCCTGAAAGATTTAGAGTCCTTTGACCTCCCTGAAAAGGTTAACAAGAAATTTATGTTGGTCACTTTGGATGTACGTGATCTTTTCACATGTATCCCCAATGATTATGGTACACAGGCTGTGAGAGAAGTAATGGTATCTATGAAAGAGTTTTCTGGAGATAGACAGATTCTAGTTGGGCAATTACTAGAAACAGTATTAAGTTGCAATGTGTTTATGTTCAACAACAAATATTATTTGCAAACATGGGGTGTCGCCATGGGCACCCCATGTGCAAACTCATATGCAAACCTGGTACTGTATAACTGGGAACTGAAACACATATTTAATAGTCCATGGATGGATAAGATAAAAATGTATAAGCGATTTGTAGATGACATGCTGCTGGCCTGGGATGGCACTGTTGATGAGCTGAAGCACTTTGTTGATTATTTAGAAGGAACAACCACGTTTCTAAAATTCACTTATGAATACTCTCACAATGAAATCAACTTCCTAGATTTAACTTTATACTATGACACAGTCAATAAGTTGTCTTATAAGTTATATAGGAAGAGCTGCTGGAGGAATACGATTCTAGAATACAGCAGTATGCATCCGAGATATATGTTTTCTGGTATAATAAAAGCACAATTATGGAGACTAACTAGAGTATGTAAAGATCCAGAAATTCTACGATTTGAAGCAGATAAAATGGAAAGATTGTTCACTGATAGAGGTTATAATAGAAAGATGGTACAAGAGATGAGAAATAAGATTATATCCCAAGGTACTAGAGAAGATAGTGCTGAATATGAGAGTCCCAAAGTGAACAGGAGCAATAAGATGATTAAAGATGATCAACCAGGGAGGTACAATAGACAGAATAATAAGATTAACTTGATCTTGAAGTACACTAATGATATCAATGCAATCAAGGGAGTTATAAATAAGCATTGGAACATCTTGACTGTTGTAGAGGAGACTAGAATGATAGTAGGTGAAAAACCAGGGTTCGTGTTTCGTACATGTGATAATTTGAAAACTATTTTCTCTTCTAATCTACACAAGAACTTACAGGCTAAAGATGAAAATAGTGAGGTACCTGGGACTTATCCATGCAAGAAATGTAGCATGTGTGAATATATTACCACCATACAAGAATACTCACACCCACATGGACATTTTAAATATACTCCAAAGGCAAGAACTAGCTGTGAGACTACTAATTTAATATACATGGCCAACTGTGATCTGTGTCCAGCATTTTATGTTGGCCTCACAAAGAGAAATTATTACAAGCGTATATATAACCATGTCTATGATATCCGCAAGCAACATGAGTTGAATGCACTGGCCAAACATGTTACTTCCAACCCCACACATCATTTTAAATTTAGAGTGTTACAAACTTTGCACCTCAGTCCTAGGATGGGTGATAACAACAACGCCTTGGCGAAATTAGAAATGGAGTGGATCCTTAGGTCAGGGGCCCACAGAGACCCGGGGATTAATAACTACACTACTGTTAAACCGTTTTTAGAATAGTCTGATATATGAACAAGACTTTTCATAGTGGTAGTTTTAATATAAATGAAAAGGTAAATCAATATAACAAGTTTGGTTCTCGCTGAGCACAGTTAATAACACTGGGTCTTTAGTGACACATATATAGATATTGGGTGTTAGTGACACAAGGCCAAATGTGACTTTGACGATGTTGTATGGTCAGACTTTCCTTGGCCTTTGAATCATATGAATGGACAGCTTACTATATCCAAAGATAGAGTTGATTATGATTTGATAGCAGATGAACAGTATGGTGGAATTTTCTTTTCATTATATATATTGTTTATCCCTTTGGGACCAGGGAACATGGAATTCATCTGGAATCAACTTAATGATCAATTCAATAGCAAATTTATAGTATCCAATAGGTATGTTAGTAACTGGACAGATTGATAGATAATTGGACACAGTTATACAACTGGTAAAGTTCTCATCCCTCTACTCACTCTCTTTTCTCCCTTTCTCTTTCCTCCTTCCTTTTCTCCCTTCTTTTTCTCTTCTCTTCTTTTTTTCTCTTTTTTCTCTCTTTTCTTCTTTCTCTTTTTTCTTCTCTAATTAAACACTACTTTCTATTACAAGTATTGATGATGATATTGGCATTTGATATGTCCTTCGGGACGTGATCTTTGATAAATAAGATTTTTGATAAATAAGACATTTTAGAACTTCTAGCCCATTCAATTTATTGTTTCGGCTGTTAGTATATAAAGTGATGGCTATTCTGCTACATATATATATCCATATCCAGTTGACCTGAACTCTTAATTTTTATTGATAACTGAGTCAGGAAAAGTTTGATTTAACAGGGAGCTACAAAATAGAGATACACTTAGACTTCTGAAATACAAGCAATACTAAGATGTGATGAATCTATTTTTTGGATTTGACTAGTTAGTGATAGTATCTAACCTCTTACTGGAAGACACCTGGAATAGGTATTGGTTCAGTTAGATAGTAGTGATATGGTTAATAAGAATAAATGACAGTCTCAATGAGTTGCTGGTCCTATTTCCTGGATAGTCCAGCACCATTTTTGACAGTCTAGTACTATTTACATCCTATTACTAGAAGTTTTTTAGATAATTTTAGATAGTTTTAGATAACAATGTTTTAATCTCAATTTTAATGACATAAAGAGGCCAGTTATTGATGAAATGTGATTGATTAAGTTTGTCTACTCACTTTTTTCGCACAATTATTAGTATTGATAAAGTATTCAACCATTAATATTAACATTTATACTTACACCTATATTAATTTTATTTTATCTTATTTTTCATCTTAATTTTATCTTGTTTTGGGTACATGTATTTTACATCTAGACACTTGCTATATACGTCACGTGTCTATAAGATCCCCTTGAATATAATTTAAGAAGAGATAATGATAGATGGAGTCAGAGATAATGTCTATTGTTAGAGTCTCTGACTTCAGTCTGTGACTTACTCCCATTTATACAATCATTGCATTTGTTTATGCATAACGTGAGTTATTATCATTGAGCCTCATTGCTGACAGCACTTTTTTCACTTCCGCTAGTACAATGCGCAGTATGAACACTGTTCGTTTTTCAACCGGACATTGTTTGGATATGTCCACTGAAGGATGATTTTTACATAATGATGTTTTAATAGATTTAGCCATGTATATGGATTAAGTGTTAGTTCCGATCTACTTTATAACAAGTAGAATGTAATTTTACGGCATCATTTTTATGAACTAGGCACTGAAGATGCATTTAACAGGTAATGCAGGCACTGACAGCTCTATGAAGCAGGAGTTAGATTTGTTCTTAATAGACTACGTATTTTGTTTGCGTTACTACAAGAGAAAAAATGTTGAGAATATAAGCTATGTACATACTGAGCTTGTTTCATTTAATTTCATTTTTTGTGTTGCTACAAAAACTGAATGTATTGCAATGGCTTTAAGAATAGAGAAGTACTTCACTTTAATTAATTAAGTATTGTTGCAATGGATTAATTGCATTATTGACAACAACTGCTTGGTATTATCTGTATAAAAGGAGCTGAGTTATGTGTTTTAAACTGTATCTGAAGAAGCATGCAAGACGCATGTGAAAGCGCTTATTCTGTGTTTGTTCGATTGGAATAAAGGATTTATTTTTGAAGAATCCAGTGCTTCTCGTGGTGTGTCCTGATAGTTTTGTTTGTGGATTATCCTGTTACTGTATTAATGTGCCTGCTCCCTATTGTGAAATGTGTCTTGTACTTATCTTTGGGCGAATGCCAGCACAGAGCATCAAAGTGCACTGCTAATTCCCATTCTAAGTTCAACCCTTCAAAATATGATCACATGTGCACTAATACTTTGCCATCAGCAGTGCAAATCACCTTGGCATCTCTGTGCTCAAAGAGTAATATTAAAAAAAATGAAATAATTATTGTTTTAGGTTGTTTACTATTTGTATGTCTGCATTAATTTTGTCAACAGGTTATCTTGATTTCAAAATTATGTTGACTCAACTAATTCAGTCCTTTAGTGTGTCTGCTCTATGTTTACACTTGCAACTGTGTTACAGATTTAGTTAACCTCCTCTCACATACTGCATCACTGTTATTCTGCAGTGCACTTTCCAATGTATGACTTACATGTTTGTATTCTCAATGCACATAGTGCAAGTACGAGACAGTACAAGTGTGCAATCATCCTGTCATGAAGTGACAAGAAAGTCTGACTCATGGTTTACAGCAGCAAATTTCTATAGCATCCCATAATGTGAATCATAGATTCATAGGTTCATAGATGATTACTAGGCTAATGGCACAAGAGCCTTTACACACCTAGACAATAACACTGAGGCTATACCAATATTATATCTTAATTCCCCAGATTTGGGATGGGGTAGTATCAGGGTAGTGGGTCTCTAGGTGCTGGAGCCCTGAGTCATTTTACAGACTGCCTTTGTCCATAAGGGACATGGGTAGTACACCAGGAGTGAATTTACGGTTCTCCATCCATTTATACAAATTCTTTTTGAAGGGAGTGAGGGATGTGCTTTGTCTTATGAAGATGTTAAGTTTATTACATAGGTGAACTAGCCTGTGAGATATGAATCTGTCTCTCCAGCAATTTCTGTTAGAGTCACAAACAAGGTTCACGTCCATGGAACATGTTACTCTTGTGTAATGTTTCTTGTGAATATGTAACATTTTCATCAGGGCTAGATCAGAGAATACTTTGGAGGTCAGGCTTAATTCCTCTCCCAATAAATGATATGAGATGCAATAAAGGGTAGAGGCTTTAGTTGTTTACACTTTGTATTTTTTAGTGAGAAACCTTTGTGGGTAATCTAATTGGTATAAGTACCTGGTTAGGTACATGTTGAAGGGAGCATCATACTCGAGTATGTGCCTGATGAGTGCCGAGTGCAACAACACTATGACTTCCTTTGATCTTGATGCCATCCCTTTACTTATAAGTTGTGCCACACAGAAAGATTTCCATATTACTGTAGAGAATGTGCACATCGTAAGAAACTTTCAGCAACAAAGAAAAACTTTGCAAAATTTAGAAGTATTTTGTCAAACTCAGAAAAATGTTGGCAAACTCAGAACAGCTTTTGCAATATCAGAGGAGGTGAGGAAATAGAATACTTTTAAAACAACATGACAATGTCCCTCACAGTAACGCAATATACACGAATGACAGTATATGAATGCTAGTAGAGAACTATGTAATTACATGGCGGAATCATAGTGATGTTACATTGTCCTGTGGACACATAC
>NC_056732.1:1222707467-1222904967 GCF_019279795.1 Protopterus annectens
TGTTTTATCGCAAAGGGATTGTTTACAACACATACATCTGATGTGATAAATTATCATAGGTGGAGTGTCACGTTTGTGTTAAACCTTGCACTTTGGTGCTTGTGGTTCATCCACATGTCATTAGTTGGTGAAGTCATATAGCTTACTAATTAATTGCTGAAGCAGATACATTATATGAATGTACTAATGTAACATAACTACCATTATATTGCTATTCTGATCCATTTTATGCTAGACAATGGAATATCATCACAGGTTGTGACTGCATGACAGTGTAATGTTTTTGGGGCATGTCATGCTTTGAGTACTCCCATAACATGTACATTGAGTAATGGCTTGTATAGCAAGCCTACACAGAAAAACCATGGATCATTTTTGGGACATTGTATGCTCTACATCATAGAAACAGCTTCCTTGTCAAAGAAGCATTGACATTGTATTGTTCACTGTTGCATAGACAGTAACATATTTAGCTCCTTTCCAGTGTAGTCACTAAATCTGATTGTTCAAATTATTTTTATAACTCCTTTCTTCAAGCACCCATTGATTTCAGTTATTTGTGACAGCCTCCTTTGCTGTCTGATGTGGCACATGCAGTCAATACAGAGGTCTGGAGGGAGCCTAGTATAATACATAGGGGTTTGAATCTGGTAACGCCTGTCTGTCTGTCAGAAAGCTGTGTTAGAGAGTGGTAGCTTACACACAGAAAATAGTTATGACACAGTCAGAGGGTCACCTTTTTCAGGCCTTCTTCCATATGGTAGGGGATTCATACCCCTTATTATAGGAAAATGGTATATAATCGATATGCGTATTTCTGTGGCCATACATCTCTCTGATATCTGTCCTGGCATGTGTTCGAAAATTACATGATGTGAATACTTATTATGTCATTCATTGCTCACAGGATTACATATTCCCAAAATAGTTATGTTCTATATTGCATGTCTTCTTCCAGACATATCTTTTTTACTGTGCTTGTTTTCCTTACACCATACAGCTTAATGGCAGATGAGGGCTTCCATAAATGTTTCCTACTGTATGGCATGCTGCCAGACAATCAGGATCTTTGAATGGTTCTCTGTTACAACACTTTCTTGTGTTTTGGTGCTGTTGATTTGCTGTTATATTATTGTTCCCTATAATTCCACGAGAGCATGCCCAGTATAGCTATGTCTGAGATGTTTGCAAATCAGCAATAGAAAGCTTAAAATCATAACATGTCATCAAGACTGTGTTATCATTTGGTCATGTGGTGTTATTAGATTACCGTTTAGCATTTGTATGACTGTACAACACTTGCTTGTCTATTATGTCTGTAGGTGATAAAATCACCATCATCATCAGCCCCCCTTTTTCCATTTTTCTACATGGGGTCAGGGTATCGTGTTAACTGTCGCCAACACTCTCGATTCAGTGCCACACTTCCGCCTTCTTCAACACTCATGCTTGACTGTCGCAGATCTTCTTTCACACAATCCATCCGCCTTTTTGCTGGACATTCTCGCTTCCTCTTACCTTTTTCCTGTCTGCCCCAAATCTTCCTCACCAGATTGTCTTCTGTTTTTCTACACATGTGCCAAACCACCGTAATCTGTTCTCTTTGATCATTTCTGCAATTGGAGCTGCTTTGGCTACTGGTCTTATGTCCTCATTTCTTCGTCTGTCCCACAAGGTGCATCCTACCACCTTTCTCAAGCACTTAATTTCCATCACCTCTAGCTTTTTCAACTGTTCTGCCTTTACTGCCCAGGTTTCTCTACCATACAGTGGTACTGGTCACACCACTGTCTTATACACCTTACTTTTCAGCTTCTTTGGCATTCTTCTGTCATAGACTACACCTGATACTCTATGCCAGTTGGCTGCAACCCCTCTGATTCTAGCTTTGATCTCTTCATTCAGACTATCCTTCTCCTCGACCACCCCTCCCAGATACTTGAAGCAGTTTACCTGTTCCACTATCTTCCCATCTATCTCTATTCTCAGCTTCTTCTGATTTCCCCAATCTGCTGCCATTACCATTGTCTTACCTGTACTTAGTTCCATCCCATGTGCCTCCAGTTTTGCATTCCATTCTCCTATCCTTTGCTGAAGTTCTAGCTCAGAGTCTGCCTGTAATGCCACATTGTCTCCATACAGCAGCTTTGTTGATCTGTTCCCTCCAACGTGTTTGCTAATGTAGTCCTTTACCAGTATGAACAGCAGTGGGTTTAGAGCTGAACCCTGGTGTACACCCACTCCCACTGGGAACCCCTCTGTGAGGCCAAACACTGCTCGTACTTGAGTCATTGGGTCCTTGTACATAGCCTGCACTAATTCTACCAGTGTTTCTGGGACTTCAAACCACCACAGTACTGCCCAGATCAGCTTTCTTGGGACCTTGTCATATGCTTTCTCCAAGTCTAGAAATGTCCAATTGGACTCTCTCCTCATCTCTAGCTTCTTCTCAAGCATCTGTCTCACTGAAAACATCTGGTCACTTGTGCTGCATCCTGATATGAATCCAAACTGCTCATCTCCCATCTTACATTCTACTACTCTGCGTATCCATTTATCAATCACCCTCTCCAGAACTTTCATGCAATGTGATAGGAGTTTGATGCCTCTGTACTGCCCACAGTTGTGGATGTCCCCTTTGTTCTTGTACACTGACATGAATATGCTTATTCTCCAGTCATCTGAGATACGCCTTTCCTCTCCACACTGCTATTAGTACTCTTAGGAGCCATTTCTCCCCTATCTCACCCAGCATCTTTATCATATAGGTTCATAGGTTCATAGGTTGATACTAGGCTATCTGCCCTAGGGGCATTTACAAGCCTAGCCAGAGAGTGTTTGGCTTTCGCCACCTTTTTTAGATTAGTTGACTGTGCCTCTGTATAGTAGGTCACAGAAGATAGCCCATTTAAGGTTAGTTTACCGTGCCTCTGTCTAGCAGTGACACAGAAGAGATCCCAGGGGTAAATTTACGATCTCCCATCCAAACGTCAAGATTCTTCTTGAAGACAGTCATTGAGAGGCTCTGTCTAACATAGATTGGGGTTTTGTTCCAGAGTGAGGGGAGCCTCTGGGATATGAATCTGTCCCTCCAGCATGTTCTATTTATTTTTGTGCTGAGGTTTAAGTCACTGGAGCGTGTAGCTCTGATGGATTTGGATTTCTTGAGATGGAGCATGTCCATTAATTCTGGGTTGGACATGGCTTTATACATCAGGCACAGATCGCCTCTAAGTAGGCGGTAAGCAACTGAGTAGAGCTGGAGTTTCTTTAGCCTAACTGCGTAGGGCATCTGTTTGAGTCCCTTGATCCTCCTGGTGAGGTACTTTTGGGGTCTTTCTAGTTGTAGCAGGTGTCGGGTAAGGTACATCCCAAATGGGGCATTGTATTCAATTATGGGCCTGATGAGTGATGAGTAGAGGGGCACAATGACCTCTCTTGATCTAGATGTGAACCCCTTTGTGATAAGGTGGGCTATATAGAAAGTCTTTCTAACCCCTTTGGCAATGTGATTCTCAAAGGAGAGATTGTAATCTAGCTGGGTCCCCAAATCCCTAATTACTTCTTCCGTACTTAATGGGTTACAACCTATGTGGTAATTTGTGGGCAATTTGTTTTTCCCAAAGGGGATGACTATGCACTTTTTGGCATTTAGCTTTAGGCCATGGCTCTGGCACCAGTTATCCGTCTCTGTGAGACCTTTTTGGAGGATGCTTGTGTCAGCCGGCAAGTCGATTATGGCCCCCAGTTTGCAGTCATCTGCAAACTTTGTCAGCCATAGTCCTCCTGTGTTAGCCTGTACCTCAGAGAAATATATACCGAACAAGAGAGGTCCCAGGACTGAGCCTTGTGGGACGCCACTTGTAACTGGTTTAGAGTCTGACATGGTACCTGCAATTCTGATCATGTGGGTTCTATCCCTAAGCCAGTTTGCAACCCATCTTGTGACATAGGGGTTGATATTTAAGTTAGTGAGATTATTTATGATGCCCGAGTGAGGTATTGTGTTGAAGGCTTTTGCAAGGTCAAGGTAGGCTGTGTGGACTACCTTCCCTTCGTCTATGGCCTTGGTGACTGTTTCAAAGAAATCAACCAAGTTCAAGAGGCAAGATCTACCCTTAACAAAGCCAAATTGGGTAGGATCCAGTGTTTGAAGGTTCCCAATGTCTTTGTTTATGAGTTCCATGATGATACGCTCCATAGCTTTGCAGACCAGGCTAGTTAGGCTTATAGGGCGATAGTTTCCTGAGTCTGTTGTGGCACCACCTTTATGGAGTGGGACCACTGTTGCTGTATGCCATTCTTTGGGTACATATCCTGTTGTAAGGCTGAGACTGAATAGTGATTTTAAGTGAGGGTTCCTCACCTGAGATGTGACCTCACCTGACTTCATCTTCCATAGTGCTGTTCTTACTTCTTCTAGGGTGGGATCCTCTTCTTCTCTCATCGTAGGCTGTTTCTGAGGTAGTACAGCTTCTCTGGGGTTTTCTCATTCAGAAGCTGTTGGAAGTACTCCTTTCATCTGCCTTTGATGTCCTCTGGACTGGTGAGCAGGTTGTTGCTGGCATCCCTTATGAAGGGTGTCTATCTTCTTTATTTTTCTGTCTTTGCCTTGCAACCTGATATAGTTTCTTTGTGCCCCTTACTGAGTCACTTTCCAGAAGTTGGTACAGTGCTTCCGATGCCCTATTCTTTGCTATTGCAACTTCTTTCTTAGTTTCTTTGTTAGCCAACCAGTAGTCCTTCCTAGCCTGGTCAGTCTTTTCTGTCTCCCACTTCTTCCTGCACTCCTTCTTTCTTTTGATGACTTCCTGGACTTCTGCATTCCACCACCAGCTTTCCTTATGTACCTTATTTCCATACCTGACTCGGCCACATATCCTTTCTTTAGTCCTCTAACACATGCTGTTTTAGGTGCTGCAATTCTTCTTCAGCTCCACCAATTTCCTCCTCTTCTTGGGGTGATAGAGCCCTGAGTAATTCCTTAAACTGTTGTACTTTCTCTTCAGTCAACTTCCAGGTCTTCAGCCTGGTCTCTGTTGACCTTAGAGCCTTCTCTGATAACTGCTTGCAGCTGAGTGTGGCAACTAGTGATTTATGCTGTGGGCTGACTGTTTCACTGGGGATGACTTTGCAATCATGGATTCTACCCCATTGCCTTTTCCTTACTAGAAGAAAGTCTACCTGAGTTGTATGTTGACTACTCTTGTATGTGATCTTGTGACTGCCTCTCTTTCTGAACCATACGTTTGCTACTATCAAGCCATTTGCCAGACAGAAGTCTAAAATGGCTTCTACTTCTTTATTACTGATGCCCCACCCATGTGGACCCAGGCAATACTCATATCCTGTTCTGTCTGTCCTGATATGTGCATTCAAGTCACCCATTATCAACACCAATTCATGTTGTCCTGCTTTATCTAGTAGGTCCTGCAACTGCTGTGTGAATGCACTCTTTTTCTCACTATCACAACCCTGCTGTGGGGCATAGGCTGAGATTATGAATACTGACTTATCATTACCCTGGAGTCTGACTGCCATGAGTCTTTCATTAATTCTGATGATATCCCTTAATGCCTTCTGAAGCCTCTCTCTCACCACAATTCCTACACCATTTCTAGCCTGCCCTCCACCTGAGCAGTAGACTCTGGATCCCAAGTCAAGTGCCTTTGCTGCACTGCCCTTCCATTTCTTCTCTTGGATAGATAGGATGTCCAGCCTCCTCTGTATCATCATGTCATCCACTTTCAAGCTGCGTCCGGTCAGTGAACCTACATTAAGCGTAGCAATTCAAAGTTCATGTTTGGCAGGTTGGTTAGTTTTATGTCTAGCTTTCACTCAATAGAGCTATCCTAGGTAACCCAGGCTGGCCAACTAGACACCAGCCAGCCAGTAGCTTATTGACCCAGGACTGCTGGGCTTTATGGCAGGCACACACTGGCCAATAGGGGCACATATACCCCTCCCACCATTAGCAAGGGTTCCTGGCATGGGTGAGAGTAGGCTGGGTCCTCAATCCACTTATCACCGATAACTACCCCTGCCCATTTTTTGGCGACATTAGACAATGTGACCGAATCACCTAGAGCCATATTTTACACCATCAAGTGGCTAGCCCTGCCATGGTGTGCATTCTGTGATCCGTGTTCTCCTATCTTGAGGATACTGCGCACCACAGTAGATGCCCAAAGCGGTTGGTCTGTACAACTCTTCCCCCTATAGGGCACCATGTAGAGTCTGTGCTGCTGCCCACAGCTCCAAGTAGGTGATAAAACCCATCAACATTTCTTTGCCAAAACATGTCCATTTCTGATGTACCTGACATTACATCTGTAAGATACATTTGTTATGTATGTATGCTAAGGTGGAGAATATAGCAGTGGTATCAGCTTGCATGCATAAATTCCCTGTGTACACATATCACATGCAATAATCACAGCCTATGCATTCATCCAGTAATATATCTTCTGTCCTTCATAACTCTTATCTTAAGTCAGCATTTTATTGACATGTATATCACATTTTAACTCCCTTTTGTTATACTGCAGCTTTATATCCATGTCATATCCTTTGTTTCATGCCTGTTTTTATTTATGTGCCTAACTCTGGTATTGTCATTGACAATAATTATCATTACATCAATATTGCAGGATTTATGTTAGAAATATTTCTTTGACACTTCAGTACATATGCCTGCATTATATGAGTATACTTTTAACCACTTCTCCTTCCATATTAATGAATTATGCAGTATAAACCATTATTATTTGTGTGTAACCCCCCATTTTACTTTCCTTCCTTCAGTATTCTTTCACTGAACTTGCTCTTAATATTTATGGGCTACAGTATGCACTCATATATTAGCTTTGCCTACAATCAAGCCACTTGCAAATGCTTCTCCATGGCTGAGAGTACTACTGCTGGCCTTGGAAAGGTGCTTGCAAATGTGTAGGCATGATGAGCAGCATGCATGTTCGATTAGTACTCCTGCTCAGCATGCTAACACACTTAAATCATGTAGGCTTAGCATGAAGGCAACACGATTGTTAATGAATCCCAGGGCCAGTGAAAAAGGAACACATTTACAGGTCAGTACAGGATGACATTAAAGATCAGATTTTAAAATCAACTCACAACTTCATCTCATAGTTTAATCTAGAGTCACAAAACTGGATTTTGATTTAGGGAATTAGAAAACATGCTCAAGATAAATTCTGTGATGTATTATATGTTCAAGAAAAATACATGCTCACATTAATATAATAACTTTGCCTTTTTGTTTATAAAACAACAATTTTTCAACTATAGTATTAAATGTATATAACACCTTTATAGGTTACAAAGATAATACCAACAACAAGATATGAGATTTTTATGTTATTAGAAAAAAATGAAAATATCCCAGAGACCATTAAGCTACTTATGTTAAAATCAGTAAGTAAAACATCACTTGCAGAATGCTAGCAAGTAGTTGCAAATGTTTATGTAGAACACTTTAAACATCTGACAAAATGGTAACCATGAATAATTCTAATGTTCTAACTAATAACATTCTAATGTTCTAATAATCCTAAATAATAATACTAATAATAATACTCTAATAATTCTAATTCAGAATGTTGGAAATGTAACCAAGAAATTAAAGCTGACTGGAATCACATAATATTTGGATGTATTTTACTGAGAGAATATTGGGGAAAATTAATGATTTTTGCAAGTTCAAGACAAAGCTCTTCTTTTATACGATGTAACCCTCAAATTTAATGTGAAAATGAATGATGTCTATATGCTAGTGAGTATACTAACAGTTGGAGGAAAAGTCATCCCAAGAAACTGAAAAAAAGGAACATTATCCCTCAGAATAAGGAATTTGTCCTTCTTATGCGAGATGTAATAAAGAGGTTGCCATCAAGAAAATAAACAGATCTTCCTCAGGAACCACTGTTAATAATCCATGATTATAAGTGTTAAATGTGATAGAATCTCAACCACACAATAAGGCAGCTTATCCTGATCTGTCACTAAATGTTGTGCAGTTTGTGTAATTATTGCATTTTGCTGCTAATGTGAGAAAGAACAACAATAAACATCTTATAAAAAAGAAAAGTGTATGATATAGAACACAAGGTTAAGGATTCTTTATTAGAAAACTGTGAAAGAATGGGTTTGGCAAATTTATGAGAAATGATTTGGGTAGAAAAATAAATCAGAAAGAGGAAAGATGCAAATATGGTTTAATAAAAAGTCCTACCAACAATTGAAGAAAAACAACAGATCATGCAAATAACAGAGGAAACATAAAGACTACAAAGGGGAGACATATAAAAAAGTTAGAACTGGAATAGCTAGATGAAGATCACGTACATCAGGAAAGCACATAGAGAAAAGAACATATAGGATTTAAAAAGTAGAAAGAGTTAAGGTACTGCAGGGCAGATGAAATGCATTTAAGAAATATGGAAAGGCTAGTAACTACAAGGAAGCCGTGTAGCAAGCATTGTTTTTTCAATTAGTTCTTTACTTGCATCTGTGCTCCAAGAAGATGACTTGGTTCTAAGACAGGAAGTGAAGAAGGAAGTGAAGAGATGAAAGAGTAGAAAAATGGATGAGTTGGGTTACAGATGTTTATATTAAATGGATGGGAAAATAATTAATTGGCACAAAGAGGGGATAATTCTCAGGATTTTGATGCATTGCCAGACAGAACACAAAAAAAGAGTTATTGGATATATTAAGTGCATGTTTTCATGGACCTGTTCAAAACACCATTAGGTAATTTAATGGCCCAAAAAAATAAGATTAGTCCACAATGGTACCCTTGCACAAGACAGGCCCACAGGAGTCTCAGGGATGTACATGGTCATAAGATCAACTACAGTGGACTGTAGAAGGATGGTAAAAATTGTAAAGGAATGACTGGCAAGTTCCTTGCAGGGTAAGAATTTCCACAATATTAGCACGTGTTTATGGTAAGTATGTGTTCAGACTATCCTGATGCTGATCTACAAATCATGACAAGGAGGAAAACAAAGGGAGTTCAATTAATGTGTTATGTCTGGGCTTTAGCAAGGCTTTTGGCTGAATTCCACATCAGAGACTTCTGGAGATGTGTAGGATGAATTGCATGGAATTGTGTGTCAGCAGTGAAATGTGGAAAACAGAAAGTGTAATGGGAAGGCAAAGGCAAGTAGGCAGAAAATATTATCAGTGTGCTGCAGTGGGTGGGGAGTCAGTTTTGGGAGTAGCACTTTTTAATGTCTGTGTGAAAAAACATAACACTGAACATTGACAACATGATTAAATGGACTAAAATGTCTAAGAACTTAAGTTGCAATTACAAATGTGCACTACAAGACAGCAGTTTTGCACTAAATGCTGAAATTTCAAACATTTTATGTACATCATGTTGCTACTTAAAGTGAATGCTTGTTACAGAAAAATACAGAACAAGATTCCCAAAGAGTTACAACATTTATAATGAAATAAAATCGTGAGACTTCAGAATTGCACACTGAAAGATGACATCATGCAAGGGACTGGTTAATGCCGAATGAAAATTGCATGCATCAGGGAAATGTCTCTTGGGAGTAGATATTGACTTTATGATATATTACACATTACAATGCAACCCTATTAAACTTCTTTGATTTAAAAAAATACAGTAAAATGAAAAAAAGCAGAACCAGGTACCAGTGTACCTTGTTCATTCTTATACATCACAAAATGCAACATAACATTTGCTTTACTCCTATTAAAAGAGGTAAGCTGAGATATAGTTGAGCAAAGCAAGAAGACCTAAACATTACATTATATTAAATTTTGTGTGACATATACACTTATTTGTACCACTTTTACAACTAATAAACAGTGAATAACTGTGAAGAAATAAAAAGAACAATAAGGCATCTGCACAAGGCATAGTTAAAATTAGGTGCATTTGTTTTGCTCCTAGCAGAAATATTTCTAGACAGGTTACTATAATCTTCCTTTCAGTTCAATAAATGGCCATTTTAAATTCTTGCATATTGAGTTTTCACAGATTTTATGTCTACTTGACCTCCAAACATAATAAAAATGTTTTTAGAGCATCAAACAAACTATTCAGTAAGAGAAATAGGCACTTATTTTTTCTCATGAGAGTTGGAGGTTAAAAATATTTCACAGCCTCTGTTGTTTTCCTTTGCTAGCAGTTCATATCTCTATGAGTGAATGAAATGCTTTAGCTTTTATTTTAAGCGTGATAGAAAAATCAAAAGGATAACAGTGCTTTGATAGAAATTGCCTATAGTCATCAAATAAAACCTAGAAAAAAGATCACAAAATGCAATTTTAAATATTTAACTTCATATAAACTATCAAACCTCTAGTCTCACTAGTCTACATTAAACACAGAGTTTAATATAGATACTAATTTGAAAGTGATTATAAAAAGATGGCAGCATCTATTATTTCTAGATACATTAGGGTTATGCACCTCACCTTATTAAACACTGTAATTTCATATTTCCAGAATTCATAGAATAAAGAAGGCTGTGGCCATAAGATTTCACTGAAGAAATATAATTGAAATAATTATATTTACAAAAGCAATAAAACAGAAGAATATGAGAATAGGAAGAAAATCTGAGATAGAAAGAAAAATTAAATGTTAAAGGCTGGTAGACCATTTACAAAAATTATATATAGAATATTTTAATAAACTTTAAATATTTAAACATGATGTTTTCAACTCTTCAAGTAATAGTGCTGGCAAAATACTTAAAAATATTGTACAGGAAGACTTGGAAAAGTTACTCAAGGACATGTAAAAACTGATATGGTATGTGAGAGATGTATTTACACAATGTCACTGGAGTCAAAGCTCTCACATAAAAGTACTCCTAATGTCAATAAGGTTGTCAGTAGTACACACGCTGCACCCATCACGCACAATTCAAAGCAGATATATCAACCCACATATGCTGAGGCAATTTAATGTAACCTTCCTAAACCACAAAGACCTCCTACATGAAGTTCACATAACAGATACCCTCAGCAGCCCCAAATGGGTTTTTCAAAACAATACCCACATCAACACATAGAGCTACATCTCATGGAGCCTCTACCTCTAAGCCCATAAGGCAAGCCACCACACAGACCAACATTCTATTCATTGGGGAATCCATTGTGAAGCACACTGATGTCCTTCTCACCAAGATGAGTAAGAAGAAGGTTATGGTCAGTTGCTTATCAGGGGCTAGGATCTGCCACATTACGCATGCAGTCATGTCATTGGACCACAATTACCAATATGACCCAGTCATAGTCCATGTGGGAGTAAATAACCTGAGATGTACCTCCCTAGACTATATGAAGGGAGACATCATGGAGCTCTCAGAATATGTGTCTCAGGCTGGTATGAGCCTAGCATTGAGCAGCATTTTACCTTCTCCAAGGATGATGCCACAGTACGAACAAAAGATTATTGACTTTAATAATTGGCTTAGTTTCTGGGGTCATTCTAAGGTGGTACAATATTTGTCAGCATGGAAGGAGATTTTCAACAGACCATGATGCTTTGCCAGGATGGTCTGCACCTCTCCCATCTAGACTTTTAAATATTAGTTAAAACATTGTCTTCCCCATAGTGCCTTTTTTAGGCAATGTCAAACTAAAAGTACTTCCGACATAGGAAATCAAAACCAAGAAAATCTAAAGGTATTAATGCTCAATGCTGGGAGTCTAAACAAAAAACTCCATTCCCTAGAAACTTTCTTTACCCTGGAGAATGCTGAACTCTGTGTGATCACTGAGACATGATTTAAAGCAGCCAAGAGCACACCAGCAGTGAAAGGTTATAATGCCTTCCACACATTTAGGCCAGCTACTTCACAGGGAGGGACTAAAGGTGGAGGAAATATTGTATGTAACTTTTTAGAAATACCTCACCACCCTTCCATATCAAAAAGCAATCATCCACAAAACATGTATATAGTAATACATTAACATTCATGGGATTCCTATCACTAAACACATAGTCATTATCACATTGATTAAGGACTAAATTGGCATATGTGTTGGCAACACCACCAATCTGAAAGTATGGCTGTCCCACGAAGATAAATATATTCTTCGTAAGTACAATTTCTGTTAGTTGACAAATATTCTCAATAACTCTACCCACAACATTAGCATTGGTAAGAATAATTTCACATATCACATTTATACCATACTGAATGCGGATTACAGTGAATAAAGAATTTATATCCAATGTTACCAGCAAAAAATCCTGATTAACATTTTGACTATACCAGACAACATAATTAAAAAAATCACCTGAATCTTTCACATAGCTATCACAGTTAATCAGATATTTGCCAAGTGTGTGTGTGTGTGTCTTTCGGCTTATCCCGGTTAGGGGTCGCCACAGCAGAACTGCAGTCCGCTAATGTTTGGTAGTGGATTTTTACATGCTGAGTTCCAGCCCTGATGCACAACCTTCAATGAAGGCACACCCATTCACGCATGCTTCCTCACAGAAGATGCTCTAGCTGAGAATCGAATGGGACAATGTCTTGCTGTGAGGCAACAATGCTACCGCAGCACCACTACCACGGATCTGTAAATATAAAGACAGAGGTTCAGTGACCCAACCCCTATCTGAGAGAATAGGTCTGAGGAGAGGGCAGGTTGCAATTTATGTATTTTTGGTAAACCATAAATCATAAGAATTATAGGGCAGGGAACAGTAAAAAATGTAAACAATTCCAAAGAAATGATCCTGACATTAAATTCTTTAATTGATCCAGCCAATGGTAATGAATGCATTGTTCCATCTCAGGGGTTGGCTGGTATCTCAACATCACATTTAAATGTGGGAGCCAACAATGGGAGGTATTTTCCAAACCATTGAAACTTGGAACTCCGAAATTAGCAGAGAAGGTGAACTTGAGGATGAGGAAGATTGCAACAATGTTCAGTGACAAATACACTCAGGAGGAAGAATGGCAGTCCACAAGTGCAGAACAAAGTGGTATGGCACAAATAGGTATTTTATGTACTGAAAATATTGTTAATATTTCTAGTTATACATTAACATGGGTGGACATTCATTTATTAAATAAGGGTTTATAGTTTGTGCCTAGTTCAGCAATGATATCATTGACACTTTAACTGATTTGAAAATATTTACAAGGAATTTAAATCTGAAACTTGTTTTTAAGGATTCTGTTAATTATGATAGAGTAGTATGTAAAAGATCAAGCACCTTTATTCTTAATAGTTGCCCTGTTGTAACTGCTTTTCATGATTTATGTGAATCGGAATTAAGGGCATTGTATGATACTAAACAATAACTTAAATTCTTTAATTTAACCTATAATGAGCATTCAGCTTTACAATGTTTAGAATCTGAAAATGATTTAATTATAAAAAAAGCTGATAAGGGATGTGCCATTGTTATATTTAATAGGAATGATTATGTTGACTGTATGCAAGTGTTTTTATCAGATGGTAGTACTTTTAAGCAGATTGATTTTGCTTTTATTAGGAATGTATAACAGACGTGAACTTGGTGATATATGACATGCAAGTACAATTAATTTTTTTCACTGTTCCCTGTTCTATAATTCCTATGATTTATGGTTTAACAAAAATGCAGAAATCTGCGACCTGCCCTCCTATGAGACCTATTGTCTCAGGTAGGGGCTGGGTCACTGAACCTCTGTCTTTATATTTACTGAATGTTGTTGGCAAATATATGGTTAACTGTCATATCTATGTGAAAGATTCAGGAGATTTTTGAATTAAGTTGTCTGATTTGTATAGTCAAAATGTTAATGAGGATTTTTTACTAGTAACATTGGATATACATTCTCTATTCACTGTAATCCTCAATCAATATGGTATAAATGCGATACATGAATTTTCTCTTACCAATACTAACATGGTGGGAAAAGATATTGAGAATATTTGTCAACTAATAGAAATTGTACTTACAAAGAATATATTTATTTTCGAGGGGCAGCCATACTTACAGATTGCTGGTGTTTGCCAATTTAGTCCCTAATCAATGTGAGAATGACTATGTGTTTTGTGATAGGAATCCCATGAATGTAAATGTATTACTATATAAACATTTTGTGGATGATTGTTTTTTGATATGGAAGGGTGTTGAGATATCTTTAAAATGTTATATATAATATTGAGATAATACTACAAATTTTTTGAAGTTTACAATGACCTATTCAGCTGAGCAAATTACTTACTTAGATATAAAATTGAATAGGGAAATGGGAGTTCTGCACACTACTGTATTTAAGAAATATGTGCATGCAAATAGGTATACTCATAAAAACATGCACACCCCACATATCTTTAGAGGAATTGTTAAAGGGCAATTTACTAGAATTTGTAGATTTAACACTGATGAGGTACTTTGTATTACGCAGATGGAAGATATGGCTAATGAGTTCCTTGAAAGGGGATATAGTCAGAATATGATACAGAAAACTATGAATAATGTTATCAGGAATAGAGAAGGAAAAACAAAACCTTTCTATTATTTGACAAGGAATGCTATATCATATACAACAAATGTACCATCTCATAATAATAAGCTTCGATACATGACTACTTTTAATAATAGAACTTGAGAGGTTGAGAGGGTGATACGAAAGAATTGGAAAATCCTAATGACTATGCCTGAACTCAGACAACTGTTGGAGGATAAGCCAAAGTTTGCATAGAGGACTAAAAAAAATCTGAAGAGAAGGTTATGTTATAAGGATATGAGGACAAGGAAAACTATTATAACTCAAAATAAACAGGGAACATTCCCTTGTTGTAATTGTAGTTGTTGCAAAGATGTTATTACTTGCAATTCATTTGTGCATCCAATAATAGGAAAACCTTTTAATTTAACTGTTATGCCTCTTGCAATACATCATATGTTGTATATTTAGCTATGTGCACACAATGCCAATCTTTATATGTCAGCAAGTATGGTCATATGTTTAAAGAATGTATCATATCACATAAATCAAATATGAGAAGATGTGCTTTAATATATGCATTGACAAAGCATGTAGCGGAAAATGGATCCACTCATCAGTTTAAATTCAGGGTTATTAGTATAGCCTATAAAAGTATTAGAGGGGATGACATCAATACTATTTTGGAGAATAATGAATATTCTTGGATATTAAGACTAAAAGCTCATGCATGCCCAGGACTGAATAATGCAATAAGCTTGAAACCTGTTCTATATAAAAAACAAATGTGTTTTCACTGATTTTAATTTATCATTGGTAGGCTGTATAATGTGATTTAATTTGTCTTAATATAAATTTGATGTGTTTTAATGATTTGTTATTAGCACTGAAGAAGGCAATAGTCTGAAAGCTTTGCTTTATATTTGTTTTAATAAACTATTGGAACATTCTGTGCTTGGTTGTTTTTGTTTTTCATAGGCTTAAAAAGGCCCTTGGGAATTGTTAGCCAAGTAAACACCTATGAACTAGCCATACCATGTAGCTGTGTTCCTGAATCTTACACACGGTATGCATATCCACTCATTATGCAAATTCACTTAGCGTGAAGAGGTGAATGTTTATGAATTTCTCCCATTGTATGCATGAAAATATAGCCATCGGTAACAACAAATGCTGGAAATAATTTACTTGCTCTGTACATGTCTGTAAGCAGGAATGTAATGTAGTACGTGAAAAGGGAGGAGGGCTAGAACTCTGTTTTATCTTTCAGTAGTTTTTGCTGTCAAGGATGACTGCAAAATCATCTTATTGATGAAAAAGTAAAGGCACAGTATTTTTCAAACCAGCAGAGAATGTGTTTTGGAAAGTTACAATGTGCTGTCTCTGAAACACATGATAGCTATTTGTACTGGAGAATTTGGATGCGATAAACATGTAACTTGTCTGATAATCTGCATTGAAGAAGTGACTGTGGAAATTCTAAAGTTTCACATGTTTAGAGAGCTCATCCTGAAATTGCAGTTATCATAAGACAGTCATGAATCTCCTGAAGAAAAACAAATACAAATGTTCAAAATACCTTCTACACTGTTTAATCGTTGTGATTATAATGACTTAAGTTAATATTTGAGCTGCACTTTGAATAGCAAAGCAAGCCTATATTCCTCAGGGGTGATTGTCGTATCATGAAAGCAGAAAACTTACTGAAAATTACTGCTAAAAAGCAAATGTTATCTTTTCCTCTGTCATGGATAGAGATATTTATTTATGTATTTGCTTGTTTGATGTTGACTTAGTCAGTTAGTTGTCAGTTATATATTTAGTTAATTAATTTTATTAGTTAACCAGAAAAAGTCCAGATGGGAGACCAGTACTTTCTGCAGGTTTCCAGGGAAAAAAGCTCTAAGGTATGAGGTAATCAGAAACTTGCAGGACATACCGTGTATTGAATCAAAGCACTGTCAATTATTTAACACATTAGAACTACGAACTGCAAGATTTTAACAGTTATGTACATAATAATTTAAAACAAACAAAAAGGTTCAAATTCATACCTAGTCTAATAACTGACTAGTGCATGGATTCTTGAATTCTAACAAACAGGTGCAGGTAATAAGCAAAGCTGAATGATAATTATTAACCTGCAGATGTGCTTTAATATATGTTAGAGAATGGGCAACTTGTAGATCGCACCTTGATTGTAGAATGAACATTCTCCAGAAGGGTGTTAATCAGCAGGTAATGCCCACTGAAAAATGAGTCCACTGCTTCATGGCAGCATACCAATCTGCCATGGAGCTTGGACTGGAAACCTAACGGTCGCCATTATTTTTTACTCGCTAAGCAGTGCTTTTGCTTTTTAACAACTGTAAAATAAAGAAGAGTAAAATAAAAAGTATATATCTTTGTGTGTGTTTATGTTTGCATTTGAGAGTGTATGCATGCATGAAAGTAAGAGAGAGAGAGAGAGATGATCAAAAATAAATGAAACAGAAAAAACATTGGTGGGTGTATGTCTTTATGCCTGTATGAGTGAATGCATACATGAAAGCAAAAGAGTGTGTGTGTGTGTGTGTGTGTGTGTGTGTGTGTGTGTGTGTGTGTGTGTGTGTGTGTGTGTGTGTGTGTGTGTGTGTGTGTGTGTGTGTGTGTGTGTGTGTGTGTGTGTGTGTGTGTGTGTGTGTGTGTGTGTGAGAGAGAGAGAGAAAGTGAATAATGAGAGCGATTTGGCAATGACTGGCAGCAGCAGCATCAAATAAGAGGTTTGTGTGCCTCACACCTCTCAACCTATCTGCACAAGAAATCTGGACAAAGCCACAAATAACTGGGAAACAAAGAACCAAATATAGGGATGGATTTTAAATACTGCAATTATAAACTTAGAAAGCTACTAGAATAACACTGTTTTTTCCATTAGCATGCTTTTTCTGAAGATTATGAAGTCTGAAACTCATATGCCTCTCATTACTTAATGAATTCGATCCACAGTCATTTCACAGAACACTACAAATTTTATGAGAAATGGACTAACCATATGAGCCAAATATCTGGATATTCTGCAAAAATCTGGACAGTTGAGAGGTATGTGTCTCAACTATTAGCTCAAAATACTGGATAAGCCTAAAATAAAGGGGAGACAAAGGCTCAAAAAAGGAACATATTTTACTTTAATATTGGGATTTGTGTTAGCATGCATTTTCTGAAGCAGAGGTGTGCCTGTAAGAGTGAGTGAGCTGGACTACTGGCAGCAGCAACAGTATATAAGGCATCATACCTCTGGGCCTTTTAGTTGAAGAAATCTGGATAAAGCCTAAAATAATGGAGGAAAGAAGGCTCAAAAATAGAAAGGGATTTTAATTATTGCTCTTGAAAATTACAAACGTACTTAAATAAAGGATTTCTGTTAGCATGGATTTTCTGAAGAAAATAAAAGTCTGAAACTCAAATGATTGTCATTATTTAGTAACTTCAATCTCCAATGACTGCCAACAAACCAAATTTCTTAGGAGTAAGGGATCAAAAAATGCAGTAAATACCTAGATAGTTTTAAGGTGTTACACTTTGGATGTAAAATGCTTCATTCAACACCATTAACATATACTACAGCAGGTTTGAAACATTAGGCGGAGGGACTATTTTACATCAAAAATATATAAAAAATATATAGTAATAATAAAAACATAAGTGAAACAACAATTTTACAGACAGCCTAGTCCCTAAGTGCAGTAATGCCTCTAGAGTGTGTGTTATTGTGGAAGTAACACATTTCCAGGGGTACAGAGGCCCGACTGCAGGTGAGAGTTATTTCCACAATAACACACACCCTGTGAGGCATTATTACTTTCATATAAGCTGTTTGCTTCAAGTAATTTTAAGGACCAGTTAATCATCAGAGCATTACACATTCATCTAATTTGAATAGCAGTTAATGTAATATGACTGCAATTTTAGATCACTAGAAACTCTAAGCTTAAGTTAATGTTATAGTAGTATTATATAAGCTATTCTTGAGTACATGCTGATTATAATAATTGTTTTGACATAATTGAAATGTTACTTATACTCCTACAGTTATGATATACCAAAGTGAATCTGACAATATTAGTGGGTAAACATGTTTCCAGTAGGTTTATAAATGCATTTCTGAAACAAATGTGCCTCCAGGAATGATAAAGCCTATTCAGGATTTTGCTACTATATGCAGAGCGTCACAGTTTCCATATTTTTTCCATGCTGGATTATGAGCTAAATGTTTGCTGGGAGATCATATATCATGTTGAACTTTGTATCATGCAAGAATATTTACTAGGAATAGGAACTTGGTTGAATATAGTACGTACCCTAGACTACACTATAATCCACATCTTAATGCATTTTATCTTTTAGACTACTGTGCTATGTAGATGACAATAAAATGGCGATACACTCTCAAAGACAAGGAACTTTCTCCTGCAGACACTGTAATCAATGTATATATATATGGCAGGTGATAATAAATTTGTACATCCAGTTACTGGATATGAATATATTTTTAGACACTATGCTGATTGCAGGACTAGGGACCTGGTATATCTGGCACAATGTCAGACATGTAAATCTTTCTATGTGGGCAATACAAACAGAACCCTTAAAGAACGTGTTAGAGAACACGTATATGCGATAAATGGAGAGGATGAAGGTAATGCACTAGCTAGGCATGTGATGAGTTATGGTGCAGCACATAAATTCAAGTTTAGCGCCTTAGAATTAATTAAAAAGACTGGTAGACTAGGAGATGTAAAGAACCATATCGAAGAACAGGAAAATAGATGGATAATGCGGTTACAAGCACATAGAACATGTGGTCAGAATGACAAGGCCACATTAAAATCTGTTTTAGCAGCACGCCCTATGCTCATTAGACACTTTAGCACTAAGTCTTCATTGATAAATTAGGCTAGACCATAGTTTTTTACATTTTATAATGCATTTTAGGAATATTATATCATGTCATTATTATTAGTTTAAACATATAGTAGTATGGCCTTATATACATTAGATGTTTTAGTACTATTGTCACTGTTTTTGTTAATAAGGTATGTTAGACCATAGCCTTTTACATTTCATAATGCATTTTTACACTATGTTATTACTATTTATAATATACTATTTTAATTTAGTTAGACTTTAGTTAACAGTATTGTTTTATAGATATGGTGAGTGTGGAAGAGAGGTTAAGAAGAGAGTACAGGCAGGATGGAGTGGGTATAGAAGAGTGTCAGGAGTGATTTCTGACAGACGAGTACCAGTAAGAGTGAAAGGGAAGGTCTACAAGAGAGTAGTGAGACCAGCTATGTTATATGGGTTGGAGACGAAAAATGTAGGAGTCAGAGCTTGACGTGGCAGAGTTGAAGATGATAAGATTTGCACTGGGTGTGATGAGGATGGACAGGATTAGGAATAAGTATATTAGAGGGTCAGCCCAGGTTGGAAGGTTTGGAGACAAAGCCAGAGAGGCAAGATTACGTTGGTTTGGACATGTGTTGAGGAGGGATGCAGAGTATATTGGGAAAAAGATGCTAAGGATGAAGCTGCCAGGTAACAGGAAATGAGGAAGGCCTAAGATAAGGTTTATGGATGTGGTGAGAGAAGACATGCAGGTAGTTGGTGTGACAGAGCAAGATGCAGAGGACAGGAAGAAATGGAAACAGTTGATCTGCTGTGGCGACCCATAATGGGAGCAGCCAAAAGAAGAAGAAGATTGTTTTATAGATATAGCTAGCTGCATTTATTGAATGTTTTTATGTGTGTGTGTATATATATATATATATATATATATATATATATATATATATATATATATATATATAAAAATGTGTATGTGTATTGGTATGCAAATGATGAATTTTAGGGGTTTTAATTGTTTTTGTGATGTCATAATTATGTCTGGTATGCGAGTGGAAAATGCAATAGTAATGACACTATTTAATTCAGCTGAAAGATGACTGTTATATTAAAGTCTGAAGAAACGTTCATTGAAACGTGAAAGCGCTTACTACTTTCATTTGGTGTTTATCTACATTAAATATTCTACAAAGAGCCATGGTGTTGCCTCTTTTGTTATTTTTGGATTTATACTGCTGGTTCTAAAGAGGCACTCTATCCATGACTGCTTTTGTTTTGGTTTTTATCTTGGGGCAATGCAGCTATTGCTTCATGTACACAGACAACCCTCTTCTCCGACCACCCAACACTACAACCTGTGAGAGATGCACTTACATAGCCAAAATGAAAGCAAAGCTCTCTTCACCCAAGACTGGACTAGATAGTCAAGAGAAGAAGGTAAACACTTGCACCACACCGCACTCATCACATAGTCCCAAGAAACCTACACCACCAAAACACACACATAGAAACACAAAACACACACCTACATTTGTGGGGGCTCTCAATAAAAATCAGCCCAAGCAACAGGGACCTTCAAAGCAGAAATGCAAGCAACTTCCACCCCCCCCAACACAACCCAAAAGACACATAGCCCACAAACTCAGTGTGCCACTCAACCACAGCCAATAAGGCATAACAACGTACCCAACACTCTAGCCATAGGTGACTCTATAGTCAGGCACACTGATGTTCCACTCACCAGGCTAAACAAGGAGAAAGTTACTGTCAGCTATCTGTCGGGTGCCACGATCCGCCACATAATGCACCCACTCAGGTCACTCCACAATAAGTACAAATATGACTGTCATTGTCCATGTTGGTGTGAATGACCTGAGATATACCTTCCTGGACAACATGAAAAGAGATATGGAGGAGCTTTCTTATCTTGTAGCCCAGGCAGGTATTACCCTAGCCCTGAGTAGCACCTTGCCATCACCCAGAATGATACCACAGTACAAGGGCACAATGATTGACTTCAACAACTGGCTAAGCTTCTGGTGTCATTCTCAGGGGATCCAGTATCTGTCTGCCTGGGATGACATGATCAACAGACCACGATGTTTTGCCAGAGATGGCCTGCACCTGTTGCACTTGGGATTCTGGATACTGGCTAAGGCTCTTGCCACCCTTATAGTGCCTTTTTTAGGCAAGATTCAAATGACAAATTCACCACCATAACAGGTACAAGCAAGCAAAATCTGAGGGTAATGCTACTCAATGCTAGAAGTCTAAACCTCAAAATGCACTCACAAGAGGCACTCCTTAAAATGGAGAACATCAACATCTGTGCAGTAACAGAGACCTGGTTCAAGGTTCCAGAGAGCACCCCTGCATTATCAGGCTATAATTCATACCACACTTTTCGGCCACCTAACCTGGACCAAAACACTAAAGACAGAGGTGTTTCCATATTCATTAAGGATATCCACACCTCCAGGCTAGTTGCTCAGCATAATGCATCCAAGATTATCCAAATGCAACTAACTCTGGGCAAGACTGCAATCCAAATTATAGCTTGTTACAGATCCCCCACAATGACCCACTCCTCATTTTTTGATACACTGGAAAATATTAGGGTGCAAACTAACAGCCTAATAATGGGCGATTTCAACTACCCCACCATTAACTGGGAAAGCTACTCATGTACCAACTCTTTTGCTCAATGTTTTTTGAAATTCATAAATTCCAGCACCTTGGATCAGCTTATCCACACCCCCACCAGGGGAAGCAATATCCTATACCTGGTCATTACCAACATGAGCAACCGCTGTTCCACATCAGAGGTCAATTTCTTGTTGGTCAAATCTGAACACAAGCTAATCACCCTAGACATCCACATCCCGCCCCCACCCCCCCATTAGGGAAACCACTGTAAATAATTTCTCCAAAGCCAACTTCATGATGCTTCTTAAGACAGAAGTGGCAAACTTCACAACACCCATGCAGACGGACAATAGAGGTATGACTGCTGAATCCTACACAAATGCTCTATATAAGCACTTACATGAGTGCATGGATTGTGCAATCCCTAACAGACCCAAGATGCTATCCTCCAAAAAAAAGGAAGCCAATCTGGTGGTCCCCTGCCATAAACAAACTCTACAACAGAAGAAAGAAACGGTTGCAAAAAATAGTAAAATCCCATGATTGGAGGAACACCCTGGTCAGCCTCAGTAAGAAGCTGAGATACCTCAAAAAATCCTCCAAAGCTAGTTACAAAAAAAAAATCACCACTGATTCTAAAGACAACCACAAACCATTCTATAGCTATGTCAAGAATCTCAATGGCAACACTCAGATCTGCTCTGAGTTACAGCACAATGGCACTAAATATACAGAACCAACTGATATTGCCAACATCCTGGCAGATAGGTTCAGTGCTAACTTTAGCCCTCTCTCACCCCCTAAAGGGCCCATCTCTATACCAGAAGAGTGCAAAGTTCCTGTAATCATGGCTGCACAGGTAAAAAACACACATTTCAAACCCAAGAACACAGCATCCATGGGACCTAACAACATCCCAGGCTGCGTTCTACATGAACTGCAGAATGAACTGGTACCCCACCTAAGTACCATGTTCAATCATAGCCTTAGCTCAGGCTTTGTGTCCATTGAATGGTGCACAGCAACGGTCATCCCACTCCACAAAAGGGGAGCCATCACGGACCCTGAGAACTACTGCCCCATTAGCCTGATGAGCCTGGTCTGCAAGGCTATGGAATGTATTCTCATGGAAATTATAAACAATGACATTGGTAATCTTTAAACTCTGGCCCCACCCAGTTCGAGTGTGTAAAAGGCAGATCATGTCTGCTAAACCTGATAGACTTCTTTGAAGCGGTCACCAAAGCCGTAGATGAGGGTAAGGTGGTTCACACAGCCTATCTAGATATCGCTAAGGCTTTCAACACCATCACCCACTCTGGAATTATAGATAAACTCACTAAATGAGGTATAAATCCCTATGTCACAAGATGGATTACCAACTGGCTCACTGACAGAACCCACACTGTGAAAGTAGCAGACCCCAAATCCGACTTCAGACCAGTGACAAGTGGAGTACCACAGGGTTCAGTCCTGGGTCCTCTCCTGTTTAGTATCTACTTCTGTGAAGTACAGGCTAACACAGAAGGTCTTTGGCTAATCACAGATGACTGCAAACTAGGAGCCATAATTGAAACTCCTAATGATGTGGACAACCTACAAAAGGGCCTCACTGAGACAGATGCCTAGTGTCAAAGCCATGGCCATAAGCTCAATGCCAAAAAGTTCATTGTCATCTCTTTTGGTAAAAACTCTGTACCCATGAACTACCACATAGGCGGTAGTCCACTTAACACCGAAAGTGTGATAAGAAACCTTGGGACACAGGTGGACAGTAGTCTCTCCTTTGATAATCACATTGCCACAGTAGTCAGGAAATCCTTCTGTGTGGCACACCTCATCACAAAAGGTATCTCATCCAGGAAAAAGAGGTAATTGTTCCCTTCTACTCATCGTTTATTAGACCCATTATAGAATACAGTGGACCTTTTGGTACGTACCTCGCAAGACATCTACAACAACTGGAAAGGCTGCAGAAATACCTCACAAAAAGGATTACTGGCCTCATACAGATGCCCTATGCAGACCGTCTCAAAAAACTCCAGCTTTACTCCATCACATATCACCTACTCAGAGGTGATCTCTGCCTAACATACAAAGCTATGTCAAACCCAGAGCTGTTGGACATGCTCCACTTAAAGAAATCCTAATCCCTCTGAGCTGCATGCTCTAGGGACCTAAACCTTGTCACAACAATAAACAGAACATGCTGGAAGGCTAGATTTCTGTTTCAGAGACTTGCCATACTCTGGAACAAACTACCTATCTATACCAAACAAAGCTCCTCATTAGCACTCTTCAAGAAAAATCTTGATGATTGGATGGGAGATAGGAAACTCTCCCCTGGCATCACTTCTGTGGCTCTGCTCGACAGGTGCACAGGAAAATAATTTTCTTGGATGGCAAAAGCAGGGTACCTTTTTGGCTAGGCTTATATAGGCCCTAGGGCCAATAGCCTAGTACCTACCTACCTATGAACCTATGAGCCTATATTCCTTTTGATATAATCTTAAATATCTGTGAAAAGTACAAGCGTATTCAGAATACTAAGATTAAACCTTTAGGAGCAGCATCAACCTGTGAGTATACACCCACCCACACGCACACACATATGCACACACACACACACACACACACACACACACACACACACACACACACACACACACACACACACACACACACACACACACACACACACACACACACACTTATATATCGACACACACTACACACAAATAGTGCCTCATGTGCATAGGTTCTGAAAAATACACCCTAAAAATATTTACCTTTTTCAAGCTGATTTATTTTTTGTTTTGAAATGTATCATAGTCAATAAATATTGTCACAATTAAATTGCTTCTTCATATGAATTAAAATTAATATTATAATAGTAACACTTATGTATTAGGAAATAATTTATTATAACATTTAATTAGTAATCCTATATTCAGTATAGTTTTTCAGTAAAAAGATAATATTACCTGAATAATCTCCAGTCTTCACCTAGCACATCCACTTCAAGATAAATAAATAAATAAATAAAATAGGTGTGCCATATCTTCATTATTTAAATCATGACATTTAAATTTAGAAATGACAGAGATAGATTTGCATCAAAGTATGAAAAAAATGTCCAGTAATCTTTCAATAACAATGAACTTATAAGCTAAAAAAATCCAAGAACCTTAATTATTTTAGTAGTTATGTAGTCACACTAGCTTACACACAGTGGCACAAAGAGTAGTATTGTTGGCTCTCTGCAAAAGGTTCTCTAGTTCAATTCTCACCTGGGCTGCCTTCTTGGAAGAGACTCATATAACTTCTGTACTCCCCTGGCTTTTCTCCAGGGTATCTCCTTCCACCTGCCAAAGACATGTGGTTGGTGAACTGCTGAATCTAAATGATTCCCAGATGTGTTTTTATGTATGCCTGATGTGGAAGAAAAAACTGGCAATCCCTTTCCATCTTTCCTTACTAGTAAACTCTATGGATGTCAGCAGGTCTTCCTAGGTAATCACAGGAGTTATCTGCGGCTTGGAAGTGTGGATGGATGACATCAAACTGGATAATCTTTGATCTTATTTTAAAAATAGGTACTTTTTATTAACAGAATAACATCTGTTAACAAGAAAAAAAATCTTGTTAAAGATATTAGATAGTATTTGCTGTACTTTCTTCCACCAGTTATAAGGACCATAATCAGTAAAGTGATAAGTAATTCACATATGTCTATTTTCCATAATGAGTTTATAGGTGGATCTCTTGCTAAATCCTACATGATATAAAACATCATGAAAAAAATGATTGCATTAATTGTCCTGTTACTCAGTAATTTGATAACTATAAACATTTGTCCAACTGCATTGACCGCTTCTGGTATTTAGATAACTTTCCAAATCCCCATACTTGTATTTAAACTACTGAGGTATTTCTATTTGTTGCCATTGTTTTAGGTTAGGATAGGGTAGTTTTTTGATAACAGTGTCTTCAAAACAGTCTTTTTTCATACTGTTCTACAAATGCCAGAAATAAACATTTATTTCCTACACCTTTCTGTTTTTAACATTTTATTTTGCTAGTAGATTCCCAAATATGTGATGAACCCATAAGAAACAACTCTTTATACATCTGATTCCTACTGTCTGCATTATATGTTCATCACCTCTATCAACTCTGTCATTTCTTTATTGGGTGGTCTTTGATATGCTGTATAAAGGAATATGGCCAGTACCACAATACTTTATTTATTTATTTTTTACTTACTTACTATTTCTTTACCAGGGTGGTCCCCATAGCTAATGTCCTCTTTTCAAGGCAGACTCTATATGGTATTCAAACTGACTAGAGGAATTTGAATGGGCCACCAGAGAATGTCTCCTACATTTTTGGCTGAGGTTTTTCCAAGATTAAGGAAGACAGGATAAAGCAAGCACAGCAGAATAATGAATTATCACAAACAGATTCTGTAAGGGAGGAGATTGCTGTTACAGGGTTGGAGGAAGGAGGTCTGGAAACTCCTGTGTTGACTGAGATGATGGATTGAAATAGCCAAATACCTCTCTTGCACTGGAGAATTAGTATATTTTTGAAAACGTGGAACTGCAGTTAAGGCAATAAAATGTGAAATTCAAAACATCTGACATAGACAAACTTGAATTAAAGGCTTTTTTCTGTCTGTTTTCAATAATGCGTTTGATTAAAAAATATATGATGAAAAAATATTTGGACAGGTGGTCAGTGGTATGGATGACACTGATTGTGCAAGAGGGGAAAATGTAGTATATCTCAATTATTATAATTTCACATGGGAAATGGAGGAACAATAAGGTATCAGGGTGAGCCTAAAGCATACTTTTGTGGCGGGTGAGAAGTACTTGGTGCAACTTTGTATTAAAGGATGTGGTCAATGTGGAGAAAGTTGACATGCCATAAAAATGTAGGCCTTAGTATAGAAAAGTGAAATGAAGTTGGACATTGACTATTCCTTACTAGAAAAGAAAGGCTAGAAGAAGAGAGATTGTTTTTTCAAAAGAAAGACAATCGGATGATAATATTACTAAAAGTACTATTGGAGAAAGTATTATAGGGTGAGAAATGAAGAAAAATGCAATTAGCATGAGGAAGAATGATGGGAAAGAGGGAGGGAATGTTTTGCAAAGAGAAAGTTTTGCACAGCAAGATAAAATAACAGATATGCAGAACTTGGAAATGAAGATGGGGAAGAGAGATCATTTGAGACAGTAGAATAATAAGAAAATTATGAAAAATCATTTAGAAAGAGGATGCAGAGAAGGAAAAAAATATATAAAAAAAATGGAAAGGAACTCAAAAAAGGAAATGCATGGCTTAGGAATATTAGTAGTAAATGTAAATACTGTTAAAAATGACATTAGAGGTACGATAGTGATGAAATGGTAAAAAAATAAGTTTGGAGGTTAAATGTTTGTTAGATATAAAATCTGTGAAGGGAAAAAAGTAAAAGAATTGAAGCAATCTGTGGTAAAATGTGATATGGTCAGTGGGGAGTGATGTGTTTTCAGGAATAGGAATTATTTTTTAAAAGTAAAATGATAAAGCTGTAAGAATAAGTGTAGTTTATGCAAATATCAATATGATGGACAGGAAAACAATGTTTGAGGAACTTAAAAACGTAGTCCTATTAAATATGTCAGTTATTATGGGATTTTTAACTGCAATTTGGGAAATGAGACAGGGAAATAAGGACAGCTATTAAAATAATAAAATACATTATGAGACACAGAGGGTTGAAAATAGGTAAACAATAGAGAATGGACAAAAAGTGTAATGGATTATGTAATCTATTCAATGTATATATGAAAGAAAGAACAGATGGGGTAGAAATGTCTCAGTGTTCAGATTATCATGTGGTATATACTACAACAGGAGATGATAGAGTTATAATAAAAGAAGGGAAAGGGATAAAAAGATTGATTTGGAGAGATGACTGAAACACAAGAGTTGAAAAGGAAACCTAAGATTTTATGGGAACAGCATAAGACAATAAGAGTGCATTATGAACACTGGATGGATTGGTGGAGTGCCTAAAAAGAAAAATAGAAGAAAATATATCTGATTGTAGAAAAATGAGTGGAGCAAAGGAGTAACAGAGTATATAATGGAATCCTAAAAATATATTTAAAAGAAATAGAACAATATAATGATAGAATAAGAAAAATACAAAAATTACTGTATGAAAAATAAAGAAAAGGTTAAAATATACTTACCAGACAACTATTTTTTTGAAAGGAAAAAGAGGAATTTTTCCAATTTTTGGGAAAAGAAGTAAAAATAAGATAAGGAACAATAGATGCAACACTTTTAGATATAGACAGAAATAAATAATGGAAATTGTAGAAAAGTTTGTGGATAGAATATTTGAAAAAGAAATAGTGCAAGAGGAAGTATGGATTGTAAAAAAAAGGAAATTACTAATTACAGAAATGGAATAGATAATAAATCATGGAAGGAAATAATCAGATGCAGACATATATATTAAAATTTGTAGTCTCAAATTAGATTTATATGAAAAAAGTTAAAGCAAAGGTATAAAAACATGAAAACTGTTATCACTGGAAAATACACAGTATAACAATTTTTATGAAAGTAATGCAGAAAAGGATGTAAAAGGTTTTGGATGGAGTTATAGGAAAAGGGGAAAGAAGTGAAGGAAATGCTTATAATATTAAAATGAAGTAACAATAACATTTTGAAAGAAAACAAGGAAGTAAGACCTGTGATGCAATGTGAAAAAGGGTTTTGGAGAGGTTACTCATGGAGGGATGTAGAAGATGATGGAGCCGATGGGATAGGAGAAAAATTGAATGCTAGAAAACTATGCTACAAAATGTCATGGGTGAAACTTATGGTAAATGGATGTATGGCAGGAAAGATAAAATTTAAGAGATGATTTAAATAACAATGTCCATTAAGTATGTGTCTCTTTGTACTAGTAATGAATGCAATAATTCAAACATAGATGTGTGACATAATAGAAGAAAAATAGATGGGAGAAGGAATGATAATACCAATGTGTCTGTCACACGCAGATGAGTGAATGTGGCAAACATAAGATATGCATAAGTGAAGTGGATGTATGAGTGAAGGGATTACTTAAAAAAATCTGAGTTACAGTTAAATGAGACAAAAAAAAAAAAAAAAACATAGGGCTTGGTAAAATTAAGAAAATCAGTGTATTAGGAGTGAAATTAATATGAAAATGTAAAAAAGCAGTGGAATGCTGAAATAAGTGATACATGCTATAATGATGGAGACATTTTAATTTACCATTTAACAAAAGCACGTATGTTTTAATTACACACATATTATGAACACAACATCTTTGGGGGCATATATGTTTCCAGCTAAAATGGAGAAAAATATGTTAGAAATAGATAGTGAGACAGACAGATAGATAGACAGATATATATGTAATTTTATTTGGGGATCAAGACTGAATCCAGTGAAAAGAGAGGAGATATGCAATGAAGAAGGAGGTATGGAATTTAAAAAATCCCATGGTGTGCTTCACATGTATGCATTTTTTCTAAGTAATAAAGAAGGTGAAAGAGAAAGTTGCAAATGATGGGGAATCATGAAAATGTGAAGATGGGAAAGAAGTGGTAAACAGGAAAAAAAGGAAAATAATATTAAAATAAAACAAAAATTAAGGAAGGTGAAAATTAATGACACTGATTAAAGAAGAAAGTTATGTTTTAGCAATATTATGGAGAAATACTATATGGTATATCCTTGGGAGGAATTAAAATATGTAAAATATTATAAAATAGAAAGAAAGGATTTGATAATTTTTATGAAGCAGGAAATTTCTTTTGGAGGATTGTATTGGATGTTACCTGTTAAAGTAATATGAATTATAAGTTACTGGAATGCAATGAGTGTATTGAGAGAGAAACTTTATTAGAATATAAAATATGAACAGTTTTGGAGGAGTTTTAAAATGAATTTAAATGGGAAGAATTCAAAAGTAGATCACTGGTTGCGATATTATATGGCAAATAAGAGGGAAAAAAACACAAAATTGATAAAAGCACATAATATTGTTGGCCGTAACCTGCTCATTATGAAAAAAATATGTGAGGGACTATTGTATAATAAAATAGAAATGATAAAGATGTACTAGATGAAATAAAAACATGGCTGAAATTTTGAAGAATAGTTAATGTTGGTTTAGAAAAATCCTTTTTTAAATGAAAAATGCAAACTTTCTTGTGTGCATATTATATACTTAGATATTGAAAATGGAAAGAAATAACATGGTATATGTTACGAATACAAATGAGTAAATAATGTAAACAATAATAAATAATGAAATGTGCAACAAAAGTAATCTCTATGCTTTACTTCAACTGTTATTGAATCTTATACATCCATCTGAGCTACCTCCAGCTCAAGCTGATGAGAAATCAGTTTGGTGGCTGTGGTTGGTATAATGGTTAAGGTGTTTACCTCACAGGCACAAGGTACAGGGTTTGATTATTACCTGTGGAAGGGAAACTGGGTAGGCTTAAAATGGCCCACAAGGACAGCTAGTCTAACACTCACCTATGAACATCTCATCCAAGTGCTGAAACATTAAAGAGTGTAGCACCCCCCCATGCTGCACTGCAGTGTCAGTAATAAAAAAATCATCAAACTACATTGTGTAGGAACAAAACCCGCAGCCTTTTAATCTTCCAGCATAAATGTCAAGTCTGCTGCTCATCAATACACTGAAAAAAACTATTAGATGTGGCTTATATTAGATTACATTAAATATCACTAACATTAGTTATGACATATCCATTAAAATATGCAATGAATGGGAACATTACATGTGACTGTATGATATATTGTCATCATCTATTGCATCATAGAGCAAATATGTTATGTTGTGAAAATTATAGAACATCAAAACTTGCATTATTGCAGATGATATTTATTTATTACTATTTATTTATTTATTTATTTATTTCAGTTTGATGACCGGGAAAGTCTACTGGGCCTAAAAAGAGCTTGTTTTCAGTGGAGGCCTCGGGAGAAAAGCTCCAGTAACAATGACAAACATATTAGCATATGCACATACAAAGCAAAAAAGTCATACAGCTTTATGCAGCATTCTACAGTAAAATAAAAATCTACAGTCAATAATAACAATAATAATAATGATAATAATAATAAAATCTAGCAACTATTCAGTCAAAGAGTCATTAACAGTGAATTACAACTGAAATTTTATTTTATTTATTTATTTATTTTACATTTGTTTACCGGAATAGTCCGACTGGACTGGGCCCATTTACAGCAGAGGCCCGGGGAGAAAAGCTCCACATATATTAACAGAAATACTAGAATTTACTACATAGTAGTAAAAACTGATAATAACACATTGTAACAGCAAAATCCAGCTAATAAGACAGAAATGTAAAACAGACAGGATACAACTCAGCAGTTAAATAGACCAAATACATTTTAGCATTTAGAGTCACTACATACATCATGTTAAATTGAAGTAGCTATATTAAAGAAATAAAAATTGTTGGATGTAAAAAAATTGTAGCATTTACAGTGGGCAAGTAATAAGCTCTTCCAACTTTCCACAGAGCTAAAGCAGTGATTTTTAGATTATGCATGGGCAAAGCCAGGTGCTTATGAGATGTGATTTTAGTGAGCTTTTGAAGTGTGAGGTGGTGAGGATGGGGGTCCATGATGGGGGGAGGTTGTTCCAGTTTCTAGCAATGGTGTGGGAGAATAGTGCTTTGCCAGCAGTATTGTTAGCCCTAGAGATGCATAGAAGTGATTTGTCACTAGAGCGGAGTGTGCAATTTGTTGCATAGTAGCTAAGTATTTGACTTAGTGATGGGGTTTTATCAGGATACTTCAGAATGTTATAGGCAATAACCAGTGGGTGGTAATTTAGTAGTTGAGGAAATTCTAACCATTTTAAGTCCCTTAGAGCTAGACAATGATGGGATCTGAAGCTGGTCTTGTTAGCAAATGTGGCAATATTATTATAGCATGACTCAAGTTTGTCAAAGTCAAGTTTTCTGATATAGGTAGGAATTGGTGCTGCATATATTAGTGTGAACAATAGGTGAGTTTGGGCTAGGGTAACCCGCGCTTGATCTGAGAGGAAGTTTTTGTGTCTATATAGTGAACTCATTTTTTGTGAACCTTTTTAATGGTTTGAGAGATATGGACATCAAAGAGAAGTTTTTTTTATCAAACTCAACACCGAGGAGTTTGGTATGGGCAGAAGAAGAAATGATAGTACCATTTTTGGAAGTAATAGAAAAGGAAAGAGGAATAGATTTTGATTTGTTGGGAGGTAAATAAAAGTAATTTAATTTTATTAGGGTTAAGGATGAGTTGTATATTTGTGATTCAACTTTCCATAGAGCTAAAGGATTCCTGGGTCTGTTGCTGGAGAGTGGAAAGACATGGGGATGAGTAGAATAAAGTGGAATCATCTGCATACTGTATGAGTGAGGCATGCTGGGTGGAGGTATGTAGATTGTTAGTGTAGATAGAAAAGAGAAGTGGGCCCAGTACTGAGCCTTGTGGTATGCCTATGAAAGTTGGAAGTAGAAGAGATAGTGCCCCTTGCCATTGGACAGATTGTTGCCTATCAGCTAAATAGTTCTTGAACCAGGTAATAGCAGAAGGGTCAAAGGATAGGGACGGTAGTGAATCTAATAGTAGGGAGTGTGAGACCATATCAAATGCTTTGGATGAATCCAAAAATATAGCAGATGTATAGTTATAGTCATTTCTGTGTTGTTTTTCTAGATTGGTAATTGAGAGAAGAGAAGTAGTTGTACTGTGGTGTGGCCAGAACGCATGTTGTGTGGTGGAGAGGAGTTTGTGTGTTTCCAGGAAATGCATGACTTGAAAGTGAATACATTTCTCTAGCAGCTTGGAGATGGGAAACAGAATAGCTATAGGATGATAATTAGAGAAGTCGTAGGATTTACCGCCTTTATGAAGAGAAATAACATAAGACACTTTCCACAGTTGAGGGATGGAGCAGTTTATGAGGATGGAAACAGGGTAGGATAAGGATTCAGTGGCTAGTTTTAAGAAGTTGGCAGGTAGACTATCAGCTGCAAGGGTGGTAAGTTTTAATTTCAGAAGTAGTATTTTTAACTTTGGAGGTGGGAACAAGTGAGAGAGTAAGAGGGGGAATGTTATCTAGACACTTGGCTGGGATATGTGCAGAGTTGTTTTTGAACAATTGGCTGGATAGTGCCATTATGGATTCTGCAAAGTGGTGGTTAAATTGACAGGCTATGTCCATATTGTTATTGGTGGTGTTGGGAGCTGGAGTAGTAGTTTTGCCTGGTTTAAGTAGGGAGTTTATAGATTGCCAAAACATTTGAGGATTTTTTGAGTGTTTTGTTTGGACAGTAAGAAAGTAGTTCTGTTTATCAAGTTTAGTTTGTATTTTGGCCTGATTCCTAAGCTGTTGGTAGTTTTGTTGGCTTGGATGGTGTTATCCCTCTTCCAGATTTTCCAGGCCTTATCTCTGGTCTTTAGTAGGGCTCTTGTGTTCCTACTTAACCATGGTGCATACTTAGTTTTAACTCTAATTTTCCTGATGGGGGTGACTCTGTTAAGGACATCAGTGAAGGTACTATTAAATAGTCAACTGCCTGGTCTAACCCAAGGGAAAGTAGTGGCTTCCAGTTACATTGCTTTAGAATAGTGTTTAGATCCTGGGGGGGGGGGGGGGGTTAGGTTGCGGTCATTTTGGATGTGTCTATAAGTTATGGGCTTGGGTATGTTTGTACGTTTGCATAGTAGGAATGTAGGGAGGTAGTCACTAAGACTATTTGGCAGACAGCCTGTCTGGTGGTTTTGCTTAGGGCTATTGACCAGTGTCCAATCAAGGATGGATTCTTTTGGGTATTTTTTGTCTACTCTAGTGGGTTCTTGAATAAGTTGTGAGAACCCATACAGATTTATGTGGTTAGAGGGGCTGTTGGAATTGCAGGCCAACCACTCAGTATTCAGGTCACCTAGTAGGATTGTTTCATGCAGCAGATTATCTCTAGTCCTTTGTAGGATTTCCTCAATTATAGGAGTTATTTCCTGGAGGGATGCAACAGCAGAGAATGCTCATTTTTTTGCTTTATTAATATACAGGACAGACGGAAGGGTTTCAGGATTATTAAATTTAGGTAGAAGGGTTTGAAGAGGTTTAAGGTTTAGCATGTTTTTAAAGAGAATTGCAAATCAACCTCCTTTTCTAACCAGCCTATCCAGTCTTAAGATATTATAACCTGGAGGGAGGATCTCTTCATTTTGGGTACTGGGTTTTAGCCATGTTTCTGTTATAGTTAGTATGTCAGGAGTGTAGTGGGTTATGAATGCATGCAGGTCAGGTAGTTTGTTAGATATACTCCTTGTGTTGATATTAAAAATGTTTAGATTTGAGTATAGCTTTGAGCGGACCTGGGTTTGGGTGTATATCTCCTGAGAGAAGAAGCCTTTTTGTGATAGAATGTGTTTGATTGTGTGAGTTAATTCTATGCTGGATGTAGGTGTTGTTTTTCTAGTATTGCATCTTGGTAAGTAGGCCTTGTGTATATACAGTATTGTGGTATCATTAAATATCGTAGAGGAGATTAACAAGTTTATGTGTTTTAGTAGATGTGAAAATATGTGTTGTGTGAAATGTAGTGTTGTCTAGTGATATATTAGTATGTATGGATGTGATGTAGGCTAGTGTTGTGAGGAATAGCAAGAGAGATGTTAGTCTGATATGCATGCTGTCTGTGATTTATGTTTGAGTACTAGGCTATGTGATGACAGAGGTGTAATGGTGGGTAAAATGGTATAATTAGTAGCTATAGTGTGGTAAGAAGTAAGTAATATATATTTTTACCAATTCAAAGTATTTATCTAATATCCTTTACTATAGCTACTGCTTTACCCATTACTCTTTGCCTTGGTTGCGTTAAATATAGTCAACGGTCAAAAAGTCTTCCATAAACCAAAAAGAAACCAGCCCAATTTTACCTTACAACCAATATATAATAAATACATTCCACAATAATACTAGTAGTAAAAATCTAGCAACAGTACAGCATAAGGGTCATTAACAGTGAATTACAACTGAGGATGAGAAATTGTTGGAAATAAAGTATAAACAAAATATGGAGGTTGGGGTTACATGCACTTTTTTTGAAGAAAAAGAAGGAAGCATGAATTTTATGTTTGTTTTACACTCTTTTAAATTTATCTGACCTCATAGTTAGCATATATAGTATGATGAGGGATGTGGAAGGAATACTCCACATTATGGGTGGAGGTAACTTGGCCTTTGCTGTAAACATTATTTTACACTATACGGTAATGTTTTTAAGGCTTATTTGAGAGAGTGGCTAAATTCTCTATTACATGTTTTAGTTTAAATTATCTACATTTTGACTTTACAGGATGTGATTATCTGCAGTAAATCCTTAATAAAGGAATTTACCTTCTGTTTCTTGTTCATTTCTGCCACAATGGATGTCTTTTCCATGGTGTCTATTATTTCCAGTATGTACTTGATATAGAAAAAGTCAATAACATGAATGCTTACTTTCGATATTGTCTGGCCTACATCATCAGCAACTGCCATCAGCTTTTGTAAATGTTTACAAAAGCTGTTCTTCCTGTTGAGCTGCCTTAACCTATGACAGCTATTGCTCCCTTTTCTCTTTGTCCTCCTTTCTGATTTTTCTATTTTTTTACCTGCATCTGGTTGATTAATTATTTTTATACCTGACCCATTGTTCAGAGCTTTGAACATAAACTGTCATCTTGCTTTGGCTCTTTGGTGCCCCTAGAGTGAAGCAGTCATTACAGGGACCTTTTGATCTTCCTGTTTCTACATTCCAAGGCTCAGTCTCAAAAGCTGCTAAGAGCATAAATATTTGTAAAAGCATTAAATATCGAGTCTATATTAGAAACACAAATGGTCGGAATGTTGACAACCTTTTGATAAAAATATATGTGTCGAATGACCATTACAGTGAGCAGCCACATCATCGATTTCTTTCCAAGGGAAATAAATCGATAGGCCAAATACCAAAAACACAATATAACACACTATAAAGTGGGGGTCTTCCTCCCCCCCAATGTGGGCGGCATTGCTTCCCACCTTCCTAACTAAATATACTAACTCTGAAATTGCACTAGAGTGGGGAAAAGGGCAGATTTAACACAATGGCCAACCGATTTCGTTCCCTTGGAAAGAAATCGATGATGTGGCAGTCCGCTGAAATGATCGTTCGACACATGCATGTCGATCAAGAGGTTGTCGACATTCCGACTGTTCATGCTTCTAATATAGACCCTTAAATATCAATCCATATGTAATTCAATGGGTAATGGACTAGTTAAGCAACCAGTGTATAAGTCAGTTTGCATGTGTTCCTTTCTATTCCACTGGAGTTATCAGTAATGTCCCACAGAGGTCTGTACTGGATCCAATTTTATTTGGACTATTCTTTTCGGTTATAAAATAGGAAGTGAACTTGTTTACCTATATGTGCTAATGACTGCAAAATGGGTAGCATAATTAATTCATTAAAATATACCAACATTTTCCAAGATGGTTTCCCAAATATATACACCTGATACAGCAGAAATTGCCTCATCTTTAGCATCAGTAAATGCTGGATCATGAGACTTGACAAAAAAGACATGGTACCAGATTCATTAACAGCTACACAAAGTGTAGCAGTCATGTTGGTGGCCAACACACCACCAACATGATAACATGCTTTTCGATAATCGTGTAGAGCTGTCAGACAAAGGGAAACGGCAGAATATGCTAATGAATAAATTCAACAATCCAAGGAGATGGAGTGGCACAAATAACACCAACACAAATAAATCCACTTCACTGGTAAAACAATAAGGAAGGAGGAAAAAACAATATTAGCAAACACCACAGTTTAATCTCGCTTTTGTCTTCAAAAGACGTCTTCAGAATAAATTAATTAAGTCAATTACAACACAACATATAGCCCACATTTTAATCACCCAATAATCCAAATAAGAAGTGATAATTAAAGTTTTTAAAAGACACTAATTATCATAAAAGCACATTATAAAATATACAATTATTATACTACATATTTATTTTAAAATTTGCAACCTTCTGTTTTAAAAAAACACTTTATATTAATCGTGTCATTTAATAGTGTATTTTATAAACTTTAATTATCACTTTTTAATTGGATTATTGGGTGATTAAAATGCTGGCTATATACTGTGTGGTAATTGACAGTTAATTTATTCTGAAGAAGTCTTTTGAAGACAAAAGCGAGATTAAACTGTGGTGTTCGTTAATATTGGTGTTTCCTCCTTCCTTATTGTTCTACCAGTGAAGGGGATTTATTTGTGTTAGAATATGCTAATGAAAACATAAAGAGCTGGAGTTATTAACCAATTAACCAATCCAACAAAGACTATCTATTCAGGAAACAAAAAAAAAATCATATACACTCAGTGTAGGCTTTTGCTTTGTTCACCAAAACTCTTTAGATTACAGGCAGGATTACATTTAGAAAAAAAACATGTTGGGTTTCCTGATGCTATTATTATGCTGTATGTGCAACAGGCTTTAAATTAGGGTGATGCTGTTGCTCCTGCCAGACCTTTAACAAGAAGAAGAAGAAGGATGTTTAGACCCTGTCTGACTTATCATGGACTGCATGAAACAGAAATTGTTGAGAGATAAAGGATTGACCTGGAAGCACTGGAGGAAATACACGACCTGTGGCACCTTCACATCAGGCCAAAGGGAACTCATGAAGAACTCATCCCAGTGGAATCAATGGTAAGTTTATCATTATGTATACTTTCTGGCACTTTCCACAGATCCTCAGGGGCTATATTAGGGGTGACACAGACATCAGCCTCTAGAATATTACATATTTTTTTTTAAATGCAATTCTGCTACATGTAAGGGAGCTTATCTGTTTCCCATGAACCTCACAGGAGAGAACAAGAACCACTCAGGAACTCTATGCAATATCACATTTCTCTAAAGTGTTGGGGAGGGGGCATAGATTCCACACACATAGAAATAAAAGCCCTAACTGAGGAACAGGGAAGGAGGTAACACTGACAGAAAAAAGTTTCCAGTCTGCAAACTTTTCAAAATTTCTGTAATGTCCAAGGGGTCATCTACAATGTCTATGCAGGTAATATAAGCAGTTTCCATGACTCACACATATGGCATATTTGTTAAGGGTGAAATTCCTCAAGGGCATCTAGTGGGGGATCCAGGTTATGCATGGGAACCCTGAGTCATGACACCAATGAGAAACCTACACAACCCAACTATGCAATAATACAGTAAGGTCTATGCTCAAACTCGGAATAGCACATAATGTGTTTTGTTTGCTTAAATCAAGGTGTCTAGATACATCAGGAGGTACATTGCACTATGACCCAAGCAATTGTGCCAGCAGTAGCAGCAGGCACAGATGAAGAGGCTGAGGGAGAACCACCACCAGCAGATGGTGTTGGCAGATGAAAACATGCACAGTATGCCCTGAATCTGGTTAAGAGGCAAAGGACAGAACACATAATCACTACCTAGGTCAAAGCCTAAGATCCCATGCATATAGAAAAGCTGATACCTGTCTAACTCTACAACCTTTACTGAACCATAAAATGGCTGTGTTCTGATAGCATCAGACAGGAACATCCCCCAAGGACACAATTGTTACCTGTAGTAATGACAAGGTAAGTGTGGAACCTGAAAAGAAAATAAAGTTATATAAATGATTACTCTTATATGGAAATATGTATATGCCAGTAAGCAGAGAATTTCTTTCAGGTGTACAGTGTTGTAAGTAATATCTCCTCTGTAAGATGTTTGTAACTTACAGTTATGTATTACAAACAATAGTGTGCATCAAGCATTTCAATAGACTACTGTTTATAAAACGTGGAGCAAGTCAATTATACTATCATTTGTACAGCTACAGGAAGAAGCAAAACTGAAGTACTTAATGTCTCTACTGCAGTAATGACAATACTAACTGAAAGTCACAAATGAGTAGGAACAATAAATTAACATTTGCTCAGCAATATATATATATATATATATATATATATATATATATATATATATATAATCTTTAATAAGTATAAATAAATTCATAAATCATTCAGTTTTTGCACAGTGTGGGGGGGAGGGGTAGAGGCTGAAGGCTGACCTCAAAGAAGTGAGTTTGTGTGACTAAGAAACACATGTATCTATCAGAGTATACAGTAATCAGGGCCAGTAACAACAGATGTACAACAGTCAATAGTACTGTTCAGATAACTTACATGTGTGTGAACTGGTATGGGCAGGCGAATTATTTTTTCAATGTGTGTACCTACATATACAGAATCAAGCACTGAGTTAGTACTATGTCCTGGCATCTTGGACAGGTGTGAGCCATGCATGGTAGGCTACTCAGTTCATTGTTGTTGCCCTCAATCATTCCAACCACCTCAGCCATGAGTTACAATGCCTGAGTACTGTATACTCCAACTCTCCCTCAATTTATCTTATATATTTCAAGTTACATTCTTCAACTCCTCCTTTGCTTATCACTCTCACTTACCTCCACTTCCTCCTTCTACTCTACCTGCTTATCTTCTCTCATTTTTTATCACCTAACTCATATGTTTTTACTCTCTTCTCCAGTACTCCACTCCTCATGGTCCCTTCCTGCATCTGGATTCTAAGAACTCACTCCTGCAAAACCCCTGTCGACTTTCCTGGGCATTTCAACCTGCTAGTCTGGGCCATTCAAGGAAAGAGCTACAGTTCAGACCCCATTAATGTTCTCATTTGAATGTATGTAGCCCTGTACTAGACTTATTTATCTAAGAATACCTATCTATGTTAGCTTGTCCTTCCATGTGTGTGAATCAGCAGCCTACCACAAACCACTTCTACCCCCTCTCCCACCTGTATTCCCTGATTTCTAGTCCCTAAAATATAGGTAGCTTATTTTAAATGAGACTTACCTAAATAGCCTCCCCTATCTTATTCCTTTTCTAACTGCTATCATTCCTTTCTACTCTAGGTGGCGGTACTCATTCTTCCTATAGCCTGTATTATTTTCTTAAAACCCCTATGTCCAACATTACCTCTATCTGCCTGTAACTACACAATAGCCTCCTAATCTCATTCCCCAATCTCTAAACCCTGATCTAACCCTCCTCCCTAACCTTAAACTAGCTAAGGGACAAAGCTCCCCTATATTTGTTTTTTACCTTGTTCTTATACAAAGTAATACTTTATACAGTTTTTCTACCCATTAACCTACTTACCTTCCTGTGAGCAGCAGTGGCTGATACTTTTTCAGCTGGTCTCTCTCACTCTGCTGCTCAATCTTGCTCTGTTCACCCTTCGGGCTCACTCCGCTCCCCTACCCTGCCCCCAATTCCCACCCACCCCCAGTATTCCTACATTTATATCACTAGTTGGCACACCCCCATCCTATCCACTCCAATCAGACAAATCTTATCATAAACTTACCCAACCCCTTTTTACTTTACATCACATCCTCTAATTAACTAACCTACTTCCTTCTCTATTACTTAAAAACATACTACTACTCCTCACCTGCACCTACAATCTACCTCTTATCTTCTCACTCACCTCCTCAATCATTAAAATAAGGAAAACATTAATCTCTTCACAACTTAAACTACTTATCTACTTATCACTTTTACCTCCTCTTGTAACTACTTACCTCTTAACCTCCTATGAATACCCACTTTACTCTACTCTTCCTTTTCCCTCTAAACACACCCCTACACCTATAACACCTTTCTCTCCTACCTTCTTAAATCCCACAACTCAACCCAACTAGCTACTACCCAAATACCACAGACTAGCACACTTCAAGACAAACAAACAAAAATCTAGGAAACTAATCAACTGCTTTTACAAACTTCTCCAGCCTAACAATTTTAAACTCCTCCACTCACTGTTGGATGGAGATGTTCATCCTAACCCTGGCCCACACCATACCAATACCAATGGCTACAAAAAACAAGATAAAGCTACTTCACTATCATCTACCATACCTGCCATCTCTCACTCTATTGCTCATCTCAATATACAAAGTATTTGTAATAAAATTACTCAAGTCCATTCCCTTCTAGAAGTCCACCAATTTGATATCTTATGTTTAACTGAAACATGGCTAAGACCTACCATTAAAGACAATAAAATCACCCCATCTGGGTATAATATCATTAGACTTGACCGCACAGCCAAAAATGGAGGAGGGGTAGCAATTCTCTACAAAGCACAATTACAAATTAGTACTATAAATCTGAATTTCCCCTAGATAAAAATGCTGAAGTAATCAGCTCCAAACTTCAAGTCTACACTAGTAAAGCCATAAATATAATTTGTGTATATCTTCCTCCAGGAAATAACATTAATACTCTAGAATGTATCCTCAGTTCACTCTCCATAACCTCCCTCAAGAAACATTAGTCTTAGGCGACTTCAACATTGATTGGAATTCCTGTAATAGTACAATCCCCACCTCCCATATAAACCTATATGGCTTTATATAACTCATTAATAGTCCTACCAGAACTAATAAAACCAACAACAAAGAAACCACCTTAGACTGGATTCTTACTAATACTCCCCAACAAACCTACCAATCAGGTACCCTTCCAGATGATCTAAGCGACCACTCACTAACTTATGTCATTAGACATAAAACCAACCTAAATTTAGGCTAACTGACTGCAGATAATATTTGTGTGTTCTACTGAATTTTTTTATTTCTGCAACTAGTTGAACCACTGTTTTTTTTTTGGACAATTTACTTTGGATTTCCAACTGTTCAACTGTTAGTAGGCTTATACTGTTTTACTTTATTGTTGTTTATGGCAACCCAATGCATAGTATGGTTTCTCTAGTGTTCCTACTAAGATTCTTGATGTATTTCTGTGGACCTTGTTACTAGATCAAATTGTTCCCCAGCCTGTTACAGTATGATATCTGTATATACTCAATTAAGGTGTGTACATTGATATTATTTTTGGCTTATGCCTAACACTCCTTGCATTTTTCATTTTGTTTTCTAAATGAATGATGTTTATTTTCACTACAGCTCTTTCTCTCTATCCAAACGTTGCATGCTCCTCAACCTTGCATATCATGAACTAGGAAGCAAATCACACTGCCTGAATTAAAGGAACCCAGTAATTACTCTCTTACCGCCTCATCTAATCTACCTCAAATCTCTGTACCTTCCAAGAAAGGAAGTCTGAAAGTATGTAATTTTTCCTACTAACCTGACTACTATGTGTTTATAGTAATTACTGCTTGCTAGCAGACTAAGGTACACTTCCAAACCAAGGTTAACCAGCAGCCTTATCCCCCTCTCTACCATCTGCCACTTCACTCTCTGTATAAATTCTATTGTACTGCCTGCAATTCTGTGTCTCCCTATATAGTCTTTTTTCTTTCCAGACATATAGGAATCTCTTACTTATCTTTTTCCTTACACCTCCTTAAGGCCATTCCCTCTGCCTAGATCTTTTCCCTCTCACTTCTACTATCATTTTCCCTTAGTAAACTGTCTGTCTCTCTTACTGCCACCACTATAGCATTTTCTTGACTTTATTCAGACCAGTAAACTTATCTCTCCCTCTAGCTTTAAGCATTTCTCTGACTGATTGTTTTCTCACTTGATGCCAAACACTGCCTTGTCTCTACCGCTCCGTTCACCCTGGGCTCACTCCTCCCTACCCTACCCCAATTCTCACCCACCCCCAGTGCACTTGATCTTATACTTCCATAACCACACCCTCAGCCCTAATCTACCAATTACCTCTCTTCACAAACTCCATATCAATTAACACACCTGTTCACCTTTTACTTAGCCATAACCTTCCACACCCACTCTTATCTATTTTCCCTAAGCACTCCACTTATCATAACTACACTTCAAATTTTCTTTTTCTTTTTTTAGCCAAACCTCCACACCCTACACCTCTAACTATGTATAATCATCATCAGCCTTTTTTCCCTAACATTCTTTTCTTATCCATTGGGCTCACCTTATTACTTACAACTCATTGCCTTACTTCCTATGCATTCTCAGCCTTTGCTACATTTTTTCATCTCCCAAGACAGACTCACCCTTTCTCTCCTAGCACCTCTTTTACACACTGTAACATAACATCCTATTCATCCTTCATTCTACCACAGTTTCATAGACTAACCCATATTAAATACCTACAAATGAAAAAAGGACACCTCTCTCTTTATAAATTGTTTAAGCTATCACTTAACCCTCATAACTGCTTACTTCTACACGGTGATATTCACCCAAACCTTGGTCCTAATTTCTCCACCCCAAATACTCTATTAGCCCCTACTAGTACTCCCCTAAATGTCCTAAAAAGCCCCAACTCTCTACTTATAGGTCAACTCATTATAAGAAGTGTGAATAACAAAATAACCCAACTTCATGCCCTATTAGACATCTATTCCTTTGACATCTTATAAATTACTGAAACATGGCTTAAACCTACAATGAAAGATAATGACATTGTCCCTCCAGGCTATAACATTCTCAGACTAGACCGTTTAAATAAAAAGGGAGGTGGAGTGGCAAAACTGTTCAAATCTGAACTGAAGATCACATCATTAGTTATGTAACCTCCACCTCCTAATAACTCTGAAATCTTAACCTCGAAGCTACAAATTAATGCTAAAAACTCAATATACATTATCTGCTCTTACATCCCCCCTGGGAACAATATTAGTACTCTCAAAAATACCCTAAAGTGGCTTTCAATATCCCTACCACAAGAAACCATATTCCTTGGTGACTTTAATATTGATTGGACTAGCTGTACATCACCCACTCCCACTACGCATATAAAACTCTTTGGCTTCCACCAAACCATTACCTTCCCAACCAGGATCCACAAACCTAACAAAAAAACAAACTACCTTAGATTGGATTCTAGTAAATAAGGACCCCCATCTTTATCAAACAGGTATACTCCCTGACAATATTAGTGACCATTCTCTTACTTACATCATTAGGCAAAATACCCACTTTCATAATCTAATAGCTTTTAGAACTACCAGAAACAAAAAAATATTTCAACCCAAGTAATTTTCAAGCTGAGCTTAAAGCTTGCAACTGGTCACCCCTAAAATACCTACCTTTTGACAAAGCCATTTCACACTTTAACAAAACATTCTTGCAGATCCTTGAGCAACATGCTCCCACTTGTACTGTCAGAACAAAAAACAAACCAGCCCCCTGGCTGTCTAAGGACACAAGGCTAAACATGCAATTAAGGAACAAGCTCTGGTCCAAATGGAGAGAAACTAGAAACCCAATAGATCACCTAAACTTTAGACAAATTCATAATTCCACAAAAAAATCCATAATCCTTGACAAAAAAAAACTTCTACCTCAAATTCCAACAAAACCAACAAAATAATCTGCAAAAGTTTTGGTCAGGTATCAACAAATTACTCCACCCAGGACAGTCTAAAACACCTACCCCCTCAAACCTAACCCAAACCTCTCCCAACCATATAGCCAACACCTTTAATAAATATTTCTCTGAAACAGTCCAAGCACTAGCAACCACCTTACCACCTACTTCCACCACTAAATTTCCCTCACTAACCAAATTATCCCAGCCTTTTAACCTTCAACCTGTCCCAATATCTTTGATACACTCCTTGCTTCTTAAACTAAAACCATGTACACCATCAGCTGACCTGCTCCCAGCTGAATTCCTGCATGTCACAGCTGGTGTACTTGCTTACCCTATTTCTATCCTAATAAACAGAACTATCTCTGAATCTTATGCCCCATCCATCTGGAAAATCTCCCATATCATTCCTCTGCATAAGGGAGGTACCTCAAATGAATTATCTAACTTCCGCCCAATAGCCCTTCTCTCCCCCCTTGCAAAAATTATGGAGCGATGCATCCATCGGCAATTACTTCAGTATCTCCTACAAAACAACCTTCTAGTTGACTGCCAGCATGGTTTCAGGCCTCACCATAGTACCACAACATCTCTTCTATCCTTTACAGATAGCATTAATAAAAACAGGAATACTAACCTTCTATCTTCTGCTCTTTTCATAGATCTCTCAAAGGCCTTTGATATGGTTAACCACCAAATACTATTAAGTATACTTGAATCACTTTCCCTTGATCATCAACTAGTAAAATGGTTCTAATCCTACCTTGAAAACAGGAAACAAGCAGTCCTCTGGGAAAACAATCTATCTTCTCAGCTTCCTATCACCCTTGGAGTCTCTCAAGGATCTATTCTTGGACCTCTCCTTTTCACAATTTTCATTAATGATCTAAAAACTTCCCTTCCACAAACTACATGCATACAATATACTGATGAGTCAACTCTGGTATGTGCCGCATCCTCCCCTGCTGAATTACAGGCTAACACACAAACTGTCTTTACTTTAGTGGAAAACTGATTCCATCAATGTTGTCTCCTCCTGAACCCTAAAAAAACTAAATTACTGCTATTTACTCCCACACAGAAATCCCCCTCTATCAATTTCACAGTAAAATCAAACAATGGCACATTAATAGCCCCTGAAACCACCACCAAACTCTTCGATGTATTAATTGATAACCATCTCACCTTTGACTCACACATTAATGCTAGTATTAAATCAGTAAATAGAAAACTTGGATTCCTCTACTGAATCAGACCATTTCTTACAGAGTCAGCAAAGATCTCTATTGCCCAAACCCACCTTATTTCCACCCTACTCTATGCCTCACCTATATATACCAACCTATCCAAAACTAATCTAAATAAACTAGCAACCACCTACAACAACATAGCTAAATTTGCCACTGGTGCCCCCTTCTGTACTTACCACTGCCTTAACCTTAGACATCTCGGATGGCTGGAAGTACAAAACCAACTAGTTTACCAGCAACTCATTTTTATTCACAAGATTTTACATCATCCTTCAAACACTCCCACACTATGTAACCTAGTAAATTCTTATAAAAACCTTCCTCCCTCCCTAAGATCAGCTAAAAACCTACAAGTCGCCACTACCAAATCCTTTAACAAAGCTGGAGACTGCCTATTCTCAAATGCAGTTGCCAATTCCTGGAACAAACTTCCAACTGAGATCACATCCCTTACTTCCACCAACCTTTTCAAGAATCAGCTGAAAAACTTCATTAAAACCAAATGGCTTTGCCCCTGCTCTCAGCCTGACTGATACTTATTGCTTCCTCTTTCTACTCTAACTCTCAAACTGGATTTATTTTGCTGAAACTCCTCTACCTTCCATATATGGCATGTTTAAACTTCTTGCTCTCTTTTTTGTATCTCCCCACAATGCTATTTTTATTTTTGTATTTTTATGCTTACTGAAACTGAACTAGAACTACTTTTTTTTGGCTGTCAAAAAGGGAAAGAGAAGAAAAAAAAAAAAAAAAATTATTTTTGCTGGCAATCAATTGTTTACTCATGTAATTATTCTCGTATTTAACATTTTTCCTTGGGGACTATACAATTATTTTTTGTAATTGCTACTTCTTGCGGATTATTTGTATAAATGTTTATTTTTTCTGTCCTTGCTATTGTCTTGGAGCTTTTCTCCTCGGGCCTCTACTGAAAATGGACATATATCCAGTTAGACTAGCCCGGTCAACAAATGTAAAATAAATAAATAAATAAATTTACCTACCACTTGCAGAACACTACGTTCAAAAAAGGAATTTAACTATGAGAATTTTCAAGCTGAATTAATACAATGTAATTGGTCCCCACTAAAATATCTCCCACTTCATGAAGCAGTAGAATACATCAATTCCACATTCTTATCTATCCTGGATCACCATGCCCCAAGTTGTACTATTAGAACCAAAGCTAAACAGCACCCTGGCTGACCAACAATACTAGGCAAAAAATCATTCTCAGAAACAAATCCTGGACTAAATGGCGTGCCACTAAGAATCTAACTGACCATCAAAACTTCAGAGAGCTTAGAAACAATACAAAAAAAGCCATCCTGACAGACAAAAAGAACTATTACCTTCAATTACAACAAACATCCAAAAAGGAACCTAAAAAATTCTGGGCCAGTATTAATAATCTTTTATCCCCAGACCAGTCTATCACACCAAACCCTCAGGACTCTAACCCAGAGGATCCCACACAAATAGCCAACGACTTTAATTTTTTCTTCACTAATACTCTCCAAACTCTTGCTAGTCACCTATCTCCCGACACCTCTAAGCTACTCGTATCTACTTTAAATCCACCTCCCTCCCTTCACTTACAACCTGTTTCTGCCTCCTTTATCTCATCACTGCTCCAAAAACTAAAACCTACCACCCCCTCTGCAGGCAAACTTCCTGCAGAATTCCTGCAAATAGGAGCAAAAGCCATTGCCTATCCCATTTCTATTCTGATAAATATATCTATAAACAAAGGAATTTTCCCTTCTATCTGGAAGATATCTCACATCATCCCATTACACAAAGGGGGGAACTCTAAGGACTTCTCAAACTATCGCCCCATAGCACTTCTATCACCTATAGCTAAAATCATGGAAAAATGTATCCACAAACAACTACTTAACCACCTTCTCCATAACAACCTACTTGCTAACTGTCAGCATGGATTCAGACCTGCCTACAGTACCACCACTGCTTTACTCTCCTTTACTAACTCCATCAACTATAACCGCAACAATAATAATCTATCATCGTCAGTCTTCATTGACTTATCTAAAGCTTTCGACATGGTTAACCATAAATTTCTTCTGCACTTATTAAAATCTCTCTCACTTGATCCTCCTTCCTTAACTTGGTTTACATCTTACCTAGAAGACTGTCAGCAGGAAGTACTCTGGAAAAATTCACTATCTAATCTCCTTCCTATCTCTTTAGGTGTACCTCAAGGCTCTATCCTAGGCCCCCTTCTATTTTCTATCTTTATTAATGACCTACAACCAGCTATCCCAAACACTATCTGCATACAATATGCAAATGATTCTACTATAATCTGTACTGCTACCTCTCAAACTGAACTCCAGTCTCTTACCCAAAAAGCTTTTACCACTGTTGAACAATGGTTCTCAGACCGTTGCCTACTCCTCAACCCAAAGAAAACCAAACTGTTACTGTTCTCACCTACCCGCAAATCTACCCCACTAAACTTCACTCTCACTTCCACTGACAGTACTCTCATTTCTCCGGATTCAACTACAAAATTATTAGGAATAACTATTGACAATAATCTCAGCTTTGACTCTCACATCAACAACACAATAAAATTAGTTAATAAAAAAATCGGATCCCTTTACAGAATCAAACCCTTCCTTACACCTGTAGCTAGGACCACCTTAGCCAGATCTCACCTAATCTCTACTCTTCTCTATGCTTCCCCCATATACACCAATCTCTCCAAAAACAACCTCAAGAAACTAGCAACATCTTACTATAATATTGCTCGATTTGCTACAGGATCCCCTTTTAGAACTCATCACTGCCTGAACCTAAGACAACTAGGTTGGCTTGAACTTCCTAACCAGCTCATACTTCAACAGCTCTTAATAACTCACAAGATTCTATACCAACCAAATAAAATACCAATACTCTCTAACCTCGTTTCACCATACAATAACCTGAAACATCTATGATCATCAAACAAACTACTGATTAATATTACCAAACCCAATAACTCTGCAGGCGACTGCCTCTTTTCCAACTCTGTTGGAAAAATGTGGAACAAACTTCCCCCTGATATCTCATCTTTGTCCTCTCTCCCACTTTTTAAAAGACAACTAAAAATGCATCTCGATAAACACTGGCTTGTACTAACCATTGGAGCTTTTCTCCCCGGGCCTCTACTGAAAATGGACATATATCCAGCTAGACTAGCCCGGTCAACAAATGTAAAATAAAATAAATAAAAATAAAATTCCATGAACCTGGCTAGAAGTCAGGGGTGCTACCTGAATATGACAGATGTCTGCTAGATGAGCTATCATCACAACTACATCCAAAATCTTGATTCTATAGCCTACCATGTCTGGGTATGGACACTGCAATCACTGATTGAGCAGTGTATGCATTGACTCTGTGGAGGCAGGATCCTGTATGGTCATGCCTGCTAACACCAGAAGATGTAGCAGCTCTTTAGCCACATGGATGTCAACTCTCCCCCAACAGATATTGCATCACAGATGCTACCTGATCCAAAGTGTGACTCAACCTGTCTAAGGAGTTGCCCACGCAGTTCTGGGAGCCATGTCCAAATGCATGCCATTTAGTACTCACAGTATCTCTTTTGAATCCTGGCTGGAACACGCCTGAACCTCCACTATGGCTATACACATACATCTGGTGGTACCTAATGACATACCAGCTTCAGAAGGAGAGTGGACAGAAGGCCTCCTCTTAGCATGCCTACCAACCCACCTGCATGACACCCTTCATGATGGCTACCAGGAGAGGCAACCAGCTTTGCAGACAGAGTTACCACACTAGCCTGCTCAACTGTGTCAAACTCATCCTGTCCTATATCAGAGGTCTCTGTGTCCCAGGTGTGTAGGTATACTAACTCTGAAATATGGGCAGGAGATGTGGGAGTCAAAACCTCAGTGTCAGACCGAATCTCAACACCCTTAGACTGTTTCTGTTTATCACCTGCATCATCACCAGAGGTTACCGATACTCCAACATCAGGTGGTAGGAGTTCCACGTTAGCAGTCTCAGGATCACTTATGATAACAAAAAAATAAATGCAACAAACAGAAAAATAGAGAATAAAATCAATCACATACTTTCCTTATAGTAAAAGTATGATAAAGTTTTTAACAGGTGGGTTGGCAGCTTGCAATCCAGAAATGTCTGTATGTAAGTAATGGAAAGGAAAGAAGTCTGCCATGTATCACAATACAAATAAAACAAGAAAAAGAGAACAGCCCCCTTCACAAATGTATATTAAAAGGTTCTCATAAAAGATATTGAACATTTGGATTTTCTCTCCAAACCCAAAGCAAACTCTACTATTTCTGTATGACTGTAGTCTGACTCACAGTTATCACTGTCTCTCTCTATCTAGATATAGATATGATATACGTATCAGTCATCTTAGATATATGCATATAAAGATGTAACAATTATACTTGTGTTTTGCATACTTGGATGGTTTGGCTGTGACACTCTGTTGCTGTCATCCATATCTGCACCAGTGTCAAGGATTCTGGTGGAGCCCTCTGCCAAGATATCAGCATTTCTGACAGTGGACAGGAAATCCTCAGTTTCAATTACTTTTGGTTTGGTAGCAGGACCACGAACATAGCAACCAGTTCCTGGGAAATTGCAGTGGCTCTATGGCAGATAGAGTTTATCATGTCAGTTGCTCGGTGTCATTTCTGGGAATATGTACTCCCATCTCCTCCAATAGCATTAGAGTAATTGACTATCTACTGCCCTATTCTGTCTCAGACAGATTGGTCACCTCTACCTCTCCATAACAGTAAAGCTCCATGGCAATGTAAGGTCTGGATAATCACTTCTTTTTCTGCATCATTGTATAGTGGCTTATGGTGTACAGATTTCTTCTTGGGTGCATATCCCTGGATGAGATGAAACAGAAAACAGACATAAAAAATTAAATATATAATAAACAGGATGGTTATGAATTCAATTCTGCATGACTGTATGTATCCAACACACACACCAACAATTTAAACATGTTAAGTATTTGCTACAGCTACACTCAAGTTAATATATGTGCCTAGATGAACACAATCAAGCACTGTGCTAGTACTACATCCTGGCATATTGGACAGGTGTGAGTCATACATGGTAGACTATTCAGTTCAGCACTGTTGTCCTCGAGCACATGAACCACCACTGCCATGAGTTGCAATGCAACTTCCATGGCCCTGGTTAGAAGTCGGGGTGCTACCTAAATGTGACAGATGTCTGCTTGATAAGCTCTCATCACAACTATGTCCAGAACCCCTCACACCCCCAACAAAAAAAGTATATTGAAAACTCAGTTATCACTTCTGTAATGGAGACAACACAGGCTTAACTTTGTAATACATGGCAGCATTAGCAATGAGAATTATAAACATTGCATTAGAAAAGTAACACCAAACTGTTGCAATTATCACATACACCACTGTGAGGTTCAGTCAGGTTGAAATATACAAACAGAACATTGTTTCTTTTCCTGCTAACTCAGATAAAAAAGCCAGACCTTTATATATATACACACAATACAATCACTTGCAATAACTGTGCATACTGATATACAAAATAAAATAATATGTCATGTAGCATTTAGTAGCATAATTGCTGAAATGCAGACATGGAGATGGCAAAAGGAAAAAATAAAAGTAAAAAATTAAATAAATAAAAATGCTTTTCAGTGGGCACTGCACTTCACCTTTTAACATTAAACTAAAAGCATTGGTTAAGATATAGCAATATACTTTGCAAATATAGCACTGTAGAAAGTAGATAAATCTTCCAAAACTTTCAGTATCAAGATCTGTGCTTCAAAACAGTCTGCTCAGTATGATACATGATCATTAGCTACATGATTACCTGTGTATAGTGCAGAGTCAGCCCTATGAGCACTTTGAATATGCAAATGAGGTGTGAAATCATTAGCATTCAGCGATATCACAATCTGCGCTGAATGATGGAAATGTAAACATGGTGCAAGTACCTATAGCATGCACACATCCTAGCAATGCAAGGAGAAGCATTGAGATGTGTTCCTGTTAAAGGTTTGCAGATATCTGATTACTCTAACTGCAGGAACAATCATCTTTCACACAATCATCTTTTACAGTCTCCCCTCTTTGATATATGCCTACTGAGGGTGGGTCAGGCAGGAGAGACATAAAAGAAGTTTGAAAGTACATTGATGGATTTAGGAAACTGAGAATCCTAACATTCAAATGCTGGCTTTAATCACCACAGTTACTGACCCTTAGAAAGAAATGTTGTACATATTAAAGGGAGTACTTTAAGCATTGGTAAAGATAACATAGCAATAAAATGGAGATAGAGTTACTATTGTGAAAGCATAGAATATTAAATGAGGATCAGATAGAAAGAAAGAAATACCCTGGAATGTTTACAGTCATTGTTTAATATCATGTGAGTACATGCCTATAACTGTGCAATATCCCAATCATCCAGACATTCACTGTCAAATGTGAAAGGACTGCATTCATATCTTATTTCTGATGCACTTTCAATGTGACTTAATAAAATGTCACATCCTGCACTGACCCTGGATGCTGTTGTAGGAGACCGTGATTATAATTATTTGGATGAAAACTAGAATCTCACTGTTCATAATATGGACATGGACACGCCTCTGATGTCCCCTAAATATCACCATTTATGGTATTCCCCAACCTTACATCTCCATCACCATCCTTGTCTGTCTTATATGTCCTGTATATCTGTGGATGCTTCCTAACCTACCCTACCTACCTGCCTGACCCTCTCATTCCTAAGCACCTTTTCCAACAATTTCTACTCCCTCAAAAAATGGGCTCATGTCCCAGAAAAAAAAGTATGCCTCACACATAGCTTGCTACTTCACTTATGCCTCATCTTGACATGACTAATTTGGTCCAATTGGTCATACAAACATTATTGTTGTTGACACCTATCCCAGATGTGGTGACTTTGCAAAGTAATGAAAGCCTGTGTGCAATTGTACATTTACCTTGTGAAGAAGTAAACTATGGTGCACTCTCCCAATGCGTCTGCAAATTCTTGTATTTTTTCCCCTGTGTCCTACCCCGTGCTTGCACCCCGTGTTCCCCACTGTCCTAGTCATCCCTTTTTCTCACATTTAATCTGTTCAAAATATAGATTCACATGCGAAACGCGTGGCCAGAAATGGCCTATGAAAAGGCCTTTACTTTATGTCTTCAGCATTTGGGTGGAGTTTGGCATAGCACAGCAATACTAAGTGACAGTAAATGATGTTTAACTTTTTATTGTAAAAGATGTAGATTTCCATTTAATCAGAACTGGTCTGGTTACGTTCATGCAAATGTGTTTAAATCTGCTGCACTATGGGAATACAGAGTAAAAGCAGCCTAAAGGCAGCACCGTGGAACAGTTAATTTATAAGTTCTTAGGCTGCTGGATGTATTAAAGTGGGAGTTCCCATGTGGTGTGTTGAAAGAATTATCCTGTAGGCTGATATTTTTCATAGTATCAAGGGTTCAATTACAGCAGTATGTCAATTTATTAATTCATGACATTTCATATTCCTATCATTTATTTAACTGCAAACATTTGTACTTCTCTTGATAAAAAACATTTTCTTAACATAACATTGGAATAATGTAGCATGACATCATTTTTAAAAACATTGCAGCCCTAATAGGGAGACTTATTAAGGTAACCATATCCTGGTTAGCTATTCATGTTTATTGCATTCTCATATCTCTTATTTGTCCCTGCATCAAACATTTTATTGTACAGAGCATGACAGATTAATGATGATTTAATAAGTCAAACTAAAACACCATACAGATGTTCCTGCATGTCCCACAAAACATATTGCTGCTATTTCTCTCTGTATCTGTCCCTAACTCTCTCTCTCTCTTCACCCCTTCTGCTTCATTGAGTTGTCAGTGTGATTCAATACTGTTATTTTAATGATGTGAAGTAGTAATTCCTTTGTAGTGAGTGGAGCTACTGCTCACATGTATAAAATATTTTTGAATAATTTCAAGGGTTCTATTCCAGCCATTAGTTAAGTGTTACTGTATGTATTGGTTACATATTTTTGTCAGCCACCATCATCCTTCTTCTGTCATAATCTACCTTGTTTCTGCCTCCATCTTACCCTGTGAATGTATCTCCTCCCTTCTATATTACTAATCTTCTATCTATATATTTGCACAATGTCTGGCACCAGGCAACAAATGCAACTAAGGCTAAATGGAAGTGCACAACTTATGGCAATATCTTAAGATATGATTGCCTTAGTCCACATTACTCTGTCTTACTTTGTGCCACTGTGCCAGGCTATGTTAATTCAGATTAATGTAATTTTGAAAAAGATGAATAGTTGAATGTATGGTTATAGTGGTCAGCAAGGTAATAAAAATGAATACATTCATTCATATTTCAAGAAATCTGCTGTCAAATAGTAACTATCACAAATATGACTTTCTTTGTGTTGTGCTAAGATAACACTTGGATATAAATATTTTTCTTGGCATGCTGTAAATTCACGTGGATTAAAAAATGCTACATAATGTTTTGTCTGACTCCTTTAGCTGTAAATGTTGGCTATACCTTTCCTTAACAAGTAATTATCCTGCTGCTACATTAATGTTCCTGCTACATATTGTGAAGCCTGTCTTGTCCAGATTTCTGTATGAAGTTAGCACAGAGCAACACAGACTACTGCTAATTACCTCTGCAAGTTCAACACTTCAAGATTTGATTAAACATGTGCTAACACTTTGTCATCAGCAGTGCAAATGAGCTTAGCAGTGCTGCACTCAAACAGTGCAATAAAAAAGTAAATCAAAGAGTTATGGTTTTAATTGCACAATGTTTGTATGTGTGCTTTGCTTTTGTCAACAGGTGATCTTGATTTCAGAACAGTATTGACTGACTTACTTCCTTTGTTTAAAGTATATGTCTGCTTTGTAGTGTTTACACTTGCAATTTGCAACCAGCTTGGCTACCTTTACAGAATCCATCACGGTCCTTCTGCAGTGTACTGTCCTATGTATGACTCACATGTTTGTCTTGCTAATGCATATCATGCAAAGTATGAGACAATACAAGTGTGCAGTCATCCCAACATGTATTCACAGCAATCTTTGATTGATAATGTAGTGGCATACAACAGTCAATATGCATGCCATCCCAGTATGTGGAACATGCCAACAAGGTACAATATGGGCAGTGTCTTCATTTAATTATAAAAGTTTGAAATTACATGTGACACTCATAGTGATGTTACATTGTCCTTTGCAGACATAGGGCATTTGTTGCACAGCCTGTGTTGCACAGTAACATCACTTCCAAACATTACTGTTTACAATATTTCAATGTCCAGATTCACATAGACATTGTCCATCTTCTCCTGTGGTGCATGTGACTAGCTCAGTGCTCTATAGATAGTTTAACTAGATAAGTAGGCGGTTCAATGTCCAACTCTGAAGATGTGTGTGTGTGTGTGTGTGTGTGTGTGTGTGTGTGTGTGTGTGTGTGTGTGTGTGTGTGTGTGTGTGTAAGTAACACTTTGTGCTGTATATACTTCCCTGAGAATAATACATTTAAATGTTCTCACATATCCATTATCCCAATTTTACAGAAACATCCTGTATGACTTACAAGGTCATCCTGACAAAAGTGCACTCACTCCCCTTAATAGACAGACTTATCCTGGGTTGTTTGGTAGTAGTACAGTGCTCTCTAGATTGTATAACTAGATAGATAAGAGGTTTGATACCCACCATGGAAGACTTGTATATGTGTGTGTATAGTGCTTGTTGCTGTCTACACTTCTCTTAAAAAGAACCAGTGTAAATGTCCACACAGCTCCCTTACTAGAATTTTTACAGCAACATCCTGTATGAGATACACTGATAAGGTCATTATGACAAAAGTGCATTCTCTTTCCCTTTAAGAGTCAGACTTCTTCTGTGGTGCATTCAGTTAGTACAGTAATGTTCACATTGTGCAATTAGACAAGTAGGAGTTTCAATACCCATGAAGGAAGACTTGCATGTGTGAATGTAATGCTTGTTGCTGTCTCCTCTTCTCCTGAACAGAATGCATTCAAATGTGCACAGATCTCAATTATCCTAGTTTTTACAGACCTCTCCTGTGGCACTTGTGACTAGTACAGTGCTCCCTTGATTATGTAACTTGATAAGTAGTAGGTTTGATGTACAACATGGAAGACACGTGTGTGTGTGTGTGTGTGTGTGTGTGTGTGTGTGTGTGTGTGTGTGTGTGTGTGTGTGTGTGTGTGTTTATAGTTAGCTGAGCATGTGCTCAATCAACCTCTACTCTGAATAACTGTTTTAAAAGCTAGATGACTACACCATCTACTAAGTCCATCTTCCACATCCACAACTTCTTTGCAACACAATGGTGAAGCTATGGATACTGATTGTACTATGTTGATTTCAACTTTCTATGCATTATGTAAAGAAAACATTGCTTTTTTAGGCAGCACTCTGTCCACAAATTTATAAAGTAATAATTCAAATAACAGTGTAATTGGATGAAAAATATCCATTTATTTTTTTTTAGGGAAAATGATGCAAGCATTTGTTAAGTGGGTGGGGGTAATGTGTAGCATCAGTAAGAGAACATGATTTCAACATTACATTGTCTGCCTAAACTCCTGTGTCAATGCACTGATAAGGTTATTATTTTGCTACTTAAATGTCAGATTTCTCATCTGGTGCTTGCATATCTTATGGTATTCTCTAGAAAGTATAACTAGATACGTAGGATTTCCAAATACAGCACTGCTTAACTTCTACAAGTGTGACTGGCAATGGAGTCATGATTGTTTTATGCACATTTGTAGTGGCAACTTTTATAACCACTGCTGAGTTGTAAAAATCATGTTACCAGATATTTCTCCTTGACTATACACTGCTGATGTCATCCCTTCATAGATGCTGCATGTCTCAACTGCAGTCATTATTCTCCCATGGTATTGGCTGTTGATAATATGCTGTACAGATGGGGTAAGTGGATAGGTAGGCAGTTCACTTCTATCACTGCTTCAATAGTGTGACAGCTATTGCTGTCAAATACAGTTGGCTACCTTGCAACCACCTTTATCTCTAAATATGAGACTGAATTACATTGGTACTCGGCACCCTGACACTAGTAAATCCTAGCATCACCAGGGAAAATAACTTTTTGGCCACACAATGATTGCATACTGCTAACACACTTGCAGTATGTCACAACTAGAGTGAGAATTCGTCTGTGTTGTGTGATTTGATTCTTTCTGCTTTGTATAACTTCGGATCTTGAATGATTGAGTCCAGCTTTGAGTTTGTCTTTCACACTCATACTTCGTATACTGTTATGCAAAGACTTATATGGTATGTAGCTATACTATATCATTGTGTACTTCGAACACTTTTTAGCATAAATGTCCAGCTAATAAACTCTGCTGATGTCATCCATGTAATTGTGCACTGTCTCATTTGCACCTTAACTTGGTTGTGTGGCACTTGCTATTCAGGCAATGATGTTTAATTTGTGATTTTGGGTAGTTATATGAAATCCATCCATTATTGATCAGACTACATTGTATCAGTGTTATTGTGACTCTACACATCACTAATACTATTGTCAAGCACATTTGCCTTATACAAGTTTTGATGGTGATCCATCTTACTATAAGCTAGAACAATTTTTCACATAGCAATGTTTTTATTCAGAGTGATGGTGATATTTGATTTCAAGTTACTTACATAATATATGTAGGAGGTGTTATCCTTTGGCACAAGGGAATGAGACAACATGCTGTCTGTTTTTCTGTATTACAACAATTACAGGCACACATTTCCTTTGGAGAAATAACATGAAGAAATTCATTCACCGAATTACTTATGTCGCAGTTGTACATTTCCATCATGATGCGTTTATTCTGTAAAATATCATGTACTGTCTGCTGTCAAATGCTCAATGTGTTCAGCATCCACATTCAGTGCCTGTTAACATTGCAGTGCCTTATACTGTAATGTAATGCATGGATGGTATCTACCATCATTACATTATGTCCATTTACAGTGTGAAAGTTCTCCTCCATCCCTTTTATCTTGGAGAATGTTTGCCCACATACATCTGATGTAATAAGTTAGTGTAGGTGGATTGTTATACTAGTTGTAAAACTTCCATTGTGGCTCTTCTGGCTCATCCACATATCATTAGTCAGTAGCTTCACGTGGCTTTCTGTTCAGTTCACAAAAGGGGCAGCATTATGTGAATGCACTAATATTACATAAACACCCCTGCATTTAGTTATTTATATCCATATCATTACAGGTTAAGATTGCATGGCAGTGAAATGTTTATTCGGGTCATCTCATGCTGTGATTGCTCCTCTTGCACCTGAATTGAGTACTGGCTTCTATAGCATAACTATACAGACTGGCTTTCAATTTTGGGACAGTGTGTGTCTTACATGATGGAAACCACATCATTCTCATGAAGCAGTCATATTGTAATGTTCAGCGTTGTGTGGGCAGTAACATTTGTAGCTTCTTCCCAGTATTGTGAATAAATCTGAGTGTTCATATTATATCCATACCTCTTATCTTAATACACACACACACACACACACACACACACACACACACACACACACACACACACACACACACACACATTCAGTTCAGCTATTTGTGACAGCCTCCATTGCTATCTAACATGGCATATGCAGTTAATACAGGGCTCTAGAGAGAACTTTGTATTATAGACAGGGAATTAAATCTGCTCACATCTGTCTGTCAGAGAAATGTGTCAGGCAACAATGGCTTACTCACACTCAAAGGGCATTTTCCTACTAAGTAGGTCATCACTCCACCTTATATAGTATGAAAGTCCTGTAAGCTCTTCAAGCATATTTGTCATTATATGACCAATCAGCATATTTCTGTAGAAATTTTAAGAGTTTGGAGAGGAATGTTAGACTATGTCATTGGTTTATAGGGTGATGTTGATAAACACGGCACATTAACTTCCATCTTCATAGCTTTATATAAAATGCGTTTAACTATGGAAATAACATGGTAATCAGTATTATTTTCGTTGATATAACAAGGATTTTTGAAATTGTCATCCACCACACACCTCTAAACAAACTTGAGTCACTTTGATGTGTCCAAAATTCTATTTTATGTTTCCAAAATTGCTATGACAATAGTATCTTTTGTTTTTAAGCAGACATTTCTTCTAGAAGCATTCAAGTCTTATTTTATTTGTTTTTCCTTATAAATGGCATAGCCACTACAAATGTATGTACTCACTATAACACTAGATCATTGTTGTGCCTCTCCATCCATACTGACAGTTGAGCTTTCCCCCTCCAGGCTGACTCAAGCTGGAAAATTTTTCAGAACTTCTTTAGCACAGAAGCTCCTCTCTCTCATAATGCACTATACTCACAGCATCCCATCAGATTGAGTTTGCCTAAGATCAGGTTGGAATACCCCTGGAAAGGAAGCCCCAAGAAAGGAATGATTAGTCGACAATAGATATGCAGCATGAAGGCTTCTGGTTTGGTCCATAATGATACTCTACAATCAAATAAGTGATATTATGTCAGTTTTGAAGGAGGAAAGGAGGTCAGGATGTCAAGGTGACGTAGCAGTATAGCAAGAATCTAGCATTAGTCTAGGTACATAACTTTCATATCATATGCTGACTCCTGTACATCTCAACATTTGGGACAGAGTCCCCAGATAACAAGATCCTCAGGTGGCATTAATGCAGGATACCTTTGAGTATGGTGATAGCAAAGGCTGCTCTGGATCTGTAAATGAAATCCAGTTGTTAATGGTTGACAAATGTATCTATATTAGACCAAGTTGCTTGTCATACAATGAAAGACACATTTTTTTAAAAAGGCAGTATAAGTTGAAACAGATCTAATGGAGTGTTTAGTTTGGTTGAGAGGACCAATCCCATTGAATTATAAACAAAGGAAATGCAGACTGAGAGCCGTCTAAAAAAAGGAGACTTTAGAGACTTTGGATCCCAGTTTGATTTTACAAAAAGATGCAAACAACTTGTCCTCTTTACAAAAATATTTTGTGTGGTGCAAGTACAATCTGAGTTGAAGATGCTCATCTAAGGTATGTAAAATATAATCGAAGCAACCCAATGCTCTGCACGTACGGAAAATGCACGGCCAAACCATTCACAGTAAAAACACCAGTAGCCAGTATAGAGTACACCAAGCACTTTTAGATAATTTTTATAGCATGAATACTTTATTCAGACCGGTTTCGGCTAACCAGCCTTCTTCAGTGAAAAAGCAGTTTATAAATATTACATGGCATGACAATATATACACTCTCCCAACCAATAATAAACGTGGTCCAACCCAAATACTACAAATACATTAAATATTAATGAGACAACATAGTAAATAAAATATATATATATATTAAAAACAATTTTATATAATACATATAGGTATAAAAATACAATATGCAAAAAAAGGTTTTAATATATGTGAAAAATAAATATACTGTATATAAATACAATATATAATGAATATATAAAGAACTTATAAAGAAAAACAATGATCTGTGGTATACTTCATAAATGGTCATTAAGTCCAGGAGAAAATAATGCTCCTAAATTAATGATCCAATACTTCTCTTTATGATTAAAAATAGTGTGCCAACCTTGCTGATTACTTCTATCACCAATGATTCTGTCTATTACCATGAATCCAAATTCAGCATTAGGATGTTTGATAGTATGTCTATATAGGGCATTTGTCTCCCTTTTGTTATGGACATTACTTCTATGTTCTGACATCTGTATTCTCAATGATCGGGATGTTTGGCCCACATAAAAGGCAGAACATTTGCAAGTGGCCAAATATATTATCCAGCTACTAGCACAATTACCAAAAACCTTAAGATCATATGCCCTGCTGGTGTTGGCACTGGTAAATTGTTTGAGTTTACTCACAAATTGACATGACCCACAATGTCGACAAGGAAACATTCCCAATAACTGATCTCCCAGCATTGTCAGTTGCTTGTACACTGCTCCTCCACTCTCTTTGTGTTTAAAGTTCTCCCACGTCTATAAGAAAATTGGCATCTGGGGCCCAGGCATCCTCTAAGTTGGTCATTGACCATAAGTATGTTCCAATGTGTATCAATTACTTTTCTAATGACGTTATTACATCCATAGGTTGTCACAAATCTAAGATTTTCACCCATTTGTGTTGGCCTATGCTGTTTGTATGCCAACAATGTATTTCTATCCTGAGCACAACTCCAGTTGCTGGCAAGTGCAATATCCGACTCCCTATATCCCCTATCCAAAAATCTATTACAAAAATCCTGTCTGGCATGTTCAAATTCCCATGTGGAAGAACTAATTCTTTTGATGCGCATAAATTGTGATTTTGGAATATTGCAGATGGTGTGGCGGGGATGCATACTGGATGCATGAAGCAGGCTATTATATTGTGGATATTTACGAAACGCCTTGGTACTAAGGGTATGATCCTCATTCCGATACACAGTCACATCTAAGATTTATATTCATTATATATTGTATTTATGTACAGTATATTTATTTTTCACATATATTAAAACCTTTTTTGCATATTGTGTTATTTTTATACCTATATGTATTATATACATTTTTTTGATATATATATTTTTTTTGATATATATATATATATTTTTGATTTACTATGTTGTCTCATTAATATTTAATGTATTTGTAGTATTTGGGTTGGACCATGTTTATTATTGGTTGGGGAAGTGTATATATTGTCATACCATGTAATATTTGTAAATTGCTTTTTCACTGAAGAAGGCTAGTTAGCCAAAATCGGTCTGAATAAAGTATTCATGGTGTAAAATATAATTCCCTTTGCTAAAATAATTAGGGAATAAGACAGGCAAGAGTATGACTTGGTTCATGACTGACTCTGTGGCTAATTTGGTACAAAAGTAGGATTAGGTTTAAGACCATTTGTGTCCCTGTGGAATCATAAGCAAGGATGCTTGCAGGGAATGGTCAGTAGTTCCGAAATTCTTATAGCCAAGGTTATGGCAAGCAAAATAAAGTTTTCCAAGAAAGGAACTTCAATTCAACAGTAGAAGCATGCTCTAAGGGAGGCTGAGTGATAGCTTGTAACATCAAGGTAATGTCTTGAGGAGTTGCATGTTTGATAGGAGATCTCAATAGAAAAATTCCCTTTAGAAAAGCTTTAGAATTTTTCAGGGATGCTATAGGCAAATCATTTGATCCCATGTGAAAACTGAAAATAGTTGTTATTTGAACCTTAATTTTAGATTTGTCATTTTAACAAAAAGACCTGTCAGGAAGTCCAGAATGGAAGGAAGGGGGCAGAAAAAATCAAGTCCATTTTCCATGGGTTCCTATTGAATTGTCGACAGCTAAAATTGTTGAATGCTTAATCATTGACACCTAAGTATTGAACGCTTACAATAGCGAACGGCCAGATCATGGAATTCTTTCCTCAGGGAAATAATTTGTGTGTCCATTATTGGGGATTTGCCATTTCCCTAATGTAGAGCGATCTCGGAGTTGGTATATTTAGTTAGGGGGTGGGGGGCACAACCCCCCATATTGGGGGGTGGGGGGCAAAGCCCCCCCACTATGTTTGGGTGTGTTTGTTTATTTTGTTTATGGATGGCCACCCAAATTCTTTCTCAAGGAAAGAATTTGATGATGTGGCTGTTCGCTATTGTTAGCTTTTGATGTTTAGGTATCCGTGTTTTAGGATTCGACAACCTAAGCTGTCATGTTATGATATAGATTCTTTCCCACTGTCTGTATGGTGAACATTTTCCATTTGCTCCTATAAATATTTCTGAGGCCATCAAAATGTGTACCACCCTGGAAAGTAATTAAGAGTCATTGGTCATCACAGGAAGTAGAGAATCTATTTGGTTAGCTTGATGGACTTGGTGTCTCAAGGAAACTTATCAGGTATATGAAAAGGAGATTGAGATGGGGATCCAAGACCCATGGTGGTTGCAGAAAATGAGACCATGGGTAAGGAAAGCAAACATTCCAAGGCCAGAATGGGATAATGAGCATTATCTTTACCTTGCACATGGAAAGTTCCTGTAGGAACTTTGTTATCAGAGGAACTGATGAGTAAGTATAAAGAAGACCAAGTAGACAAATATGGACCAGAGCAGACTTTGGTGGTAATCTTGTTGAGGGATGAGGGTAAAATCTCTGCTGCACTTCATATTGATGGAAAATGCAAATAGGTATAGCAGCTGAAATTTTTTTGTTGCCAGTATATCCTTGAGGGACCACTCTTGTGGTAGGAGATTAGAGTGATTCAGCTTATCTGTAAGAATATTGGTTCAGTGGTTCAGCCTGATACCTGCATTGGTATGAGAAACCATTGGAAAGAATTGCCTATTGCCATACACCCATGGCCTCTCAACATAGCAAGTATGAATACCCCCCCACCAGTTTTTGATATGCCAGTGTTATCCATCTGGATGGAAATCACACCCTGAGGAAGAAAGTCCTGAAGTGCCTGCAGTTCAAAGACAGCTGTGCTCATTTCCAAAACACTGATGTGAAAATAGTTCTCCTTACTGGTCCACACTCCTTGAACTATCCACCCTTTGAAATACCCACACCCCAACAAGGAGGTGTCCATTGTCAATGTGGCTATGGAAATGGAAAGACAAATGGAAGTTCTTGTAAAACCAGAAAAGACATTAACCAACAAGAGATGTAATGGCAGTACAGGGAAGATAGTCTGACTGTGGTGAAGAGGATGTGTTAATAAAGACCATGGAATCAATGGGTCCACTACAGAAATTTTATAAGACACATTTCATGAAGGGTCATGGTTATCAAAGCTGGCATGGATCCTAACAAATAGAGAATCAAAAATGGTCATAGATTTGGAGTACTGAGGACACCTTGTACCTGCAATTGAAGGGCAATTGGCCTTGACAGTGGTAACCTCAAGATTTGTGATACTGTGTCAAGTTGACAACCTATGAAATCCAGTTATCAGGTGGGTTGCAAGCTTAATTTTTGTTTTAAATGTATGGAGTCTGAATGGTAGATCCCTGAACTGATATTGACTGGATTCCAGTCAGAACTGAATGTACATTCTGGACTGCTGTGCAACCTTCACATGATAATAGGCATCCTGAAGAGCTTTAGTGCAGAACCAGTCTCTCTTCCCCAAGAAGAAGACTGGATTGCACCATGACCATCTGGAACTTGATCTCTTTCTCCATTCTGTTTAGATTGCTGAGGTCAAAAATGGGTCTGAGATCTTTTTCTTTTTTGGAACTAAAAATAATCTAGAGGACACTCTTGATCCTTTGTAATCTGGTAGGATGACCTTGATGTCTCTTTTTTCTAACAGAGAGGAAATGTCTTTGGCTCCTACTCTTCCTCCCAATAAACCTCATCCATCTCAAAACTACATTTTCCATCCTATCAAGCAATAGCACTATCATTACTGCTGAACTTAGCACTAAACTGCTAGGAGTCATAATAGATGATCATCTTAAATTTGATCTCCAAGTCACTACCTCAATCAAAAAGACTCACCAGAAACTTGGACTTCTTTACCGTACAAAAAAGACATCTAACCACTACAGCTAGAATAACTCTCGCCCATGCATTTTTTCTTCCCACCCTTCTCTATTGCTGTAAAATATTCACAAATCTTAATACCACACTGATAACTAAACTCAAAACTACCTATAATAAGGTTGCTAGATTTGCTGCAAACCAAACCTACAAGTCACACCATTGCCTATCCCTTAAACTATTGGACTGACTCGAATTCCCTCATTTGCTGCTACTACATCAACTTCAAATTATCCATTCCATCCTCTATCTACCATCTTTCTGCCCTAGCCTTCTTTATATTATATCTAAATATTCCCCTACCAGGACACTATGCAGCTCAGACTCAGGATTTCCTACAGATATATAAACCCAAAACCAAAACAGGGTGTTTAATGTATAACTATAACCCTGCTGCAACTTGGAACCAACTACCCTAGAAATCAGGACACTTGACCAAACCAAGCATTTCAAACTAGCCACTCAGAGATAACTAACAAATAAGTGGTCCTACCACTGTAGTCATCCCCCCTAAAATACCCAACCTTAGCGTCTGTTCCTCCTCCTTCCATTCTCCTCCACTGTCTAGCTTAATAATCATCTACCCCTCTGTCTCTATGCTTAACCACTTCATCCCCTTAATACTCCTCATGTACCTAAACTGCAAATATCCACTTAGGAATTATAAACAATGTATTCCTTTCATGACATTGTACCTAAGTTTTTGCAGTATGGTTTTCTGTCATTGTACCCAACTGCTTTCTGTATGATTTATTGTAAATGTTGTTTTTTTTTTCGTTATGATGCCTGACATTGTACCCAACTGTTTTTCTGTATGATGTAATGTAAATGTTATCTCTTTAACTATTTGTATAGCTGTTAATGAAAATGTCTTTACTGTATATAAGTAAAATATAAATACTCATGGGGAGCTTTTCTCCTCGGGTCCCCACTGAAAACGAGGTAAACGCTCAGCTCGACTGACCCAGTTAACAAATGTAAAATAAATAAAATAAAATAAATACAATTTATTGTCAGGGTGGAACATATGGAAGCCTTTTGTAGGATGGGGTCAGTTTGGCTTGAACAGGGATTGTGTAGCCTCTGTATATTATTCTCATCACCCAAGAATACTGTGTGATGATCATCCAATTTGTTTAGGTGACGGGAATCATTTGGCCAGTTTCCCCTTTGTTTTAACAATTCCATCAGCTCACCAAATAGGGTGCCCTCAGGCGATATCCAGAGGTCAATGACCTCATTGAGTGATTACCAAAGGAAGTCCAAGTGTCACCTCTTTCACTTATACTTTCTGTGCTCTTCAGGTGGGAAGAAGTTGAAGAGTCACAAGTATCTCTGACCCCATGAGTAATGGATGAATCAAAGCTTTATGAAGCCAGCCAGCAGTCACAAATACATCATGAGGTCTGAATGGAACCAAGGTGAGAAGTGTTCCCTTCCTCAGGAGACTGTCAGACCAGGATCTTTTCAAAAGACTCAAATTCTGAGGGTGGAGCCAATGGCACCAAGTTGAGCAATCACTGATCCAGACCTGAATCTAGGGTCAACAAATCAGGAGAATAAACCTCCATAGCTGATGACCCAACCAGATCTGATGCCAAGACTGATGCTGAACTGCCAAGGATGAAATATCCAGGGACAAGGAAGGACCCAAATAATTTGGAGCTCATCCAAAACCTAGATTATCAGTATTAACTTCTCAGCTCCAGAATGCCATTGATTCCAAAGACTCTGTGATTGAATGGGCCAGAGAAATTCTCAATGCTGAAGACCCCAAGGTTGTTGATACAAACGTGGGGATGATCAGGAGAACCTCAGTTCCAAAGCCACTGGATCCAACACTGGGACCAGAGAAGGAGCAACTATAATGGAAATGTGAGGGACAGTTGTATCCACCTTCAGAGTCTAGGGGGAAGGGAAGACTCCCATATCTATCTGAGCCTAGTCAAACCTCTCATCATCTTATCTCAGTCTGTGTCTGTGACAATTCTGGAGGATCTGGTGGATCTAAAGGATGCTGGGGAAGGTGGCCTGGAGGACAAAAACATAGAGAGCTCCATCTCTGAGGATCAAGACTCCAGTGAGGAAATTCTCCTCAGGGAATAATCCAAGATTACAGTAGTCTTAGGATAACTTGAGGAAGGAGTAGGAAGTTGGGACTGGGATGGGTCTAAAATGATCAGTACCAAGGGTGGATAATGCCCCAGGGAACCCTTCTATTTTCCGACCAGAGGAGAAGTAGATGGGGAATCTGAGGGTATTTTATTTCTCTCCCTCTTCTTCTTATATCCCTTATCACTACGATTGTGTCTACCCTTCTTCTTAGGTTTGTCCCTGTCCTCCTGTTTATCTTTGGACTTTTCCTTTTCTTTTTCCGAAGATTTAATTACCTACTCCTTAGCACCTTTGGGAAGCTAAGTGGGTAGTGTTTTTTTTGCAGGAGCTGGTTGACTCTCCCAATGAAACTGGAAGAAGGCCCCGGAAAATCAGCTATTTTTTTCTGTGAAACAGGATTCATTAGCCAAAGTATGAGCAAATATCACAGCTACCCTTCAAGTGTTCTAGACCTAAGCAGGAAATGCTCTGTGAGTGCAGATCCAGGGGTGGAACTTTATGCTCACACTTGGTATTTTTTGAACACTGAAGACTTCTCCATAACGACAGGGAATCCCAGTGGAAAATATCCCTGAAGTCTTCTCCATAGTGACAAGAAATACCAGTGGAAAATGTCCGTACATGGAACAAAGTGTATTGTAGGCTTAGGAAGGCTCAAATAAAAAGAAAGCAAGAAAAAATGAAAACTGTTTTTAAGGTATGACAATGTAATAAAAGTAAGCTAATAAAGGAAAAAAATAAGGGAACGGCCTTAAAAAATCATGTCTGATTAGGAATATAACAGAAAAAGAAAACTAGCATTCAGGAATGAAGGTAACAGGCTGCAGTCACTAAAAAAATGTTGTTTAATAAACTTGATTAAGCGCTTTCATCAGAACAAACCTGACTTCATCAGCATCTAGTTACAACATGGATACAACATAGTTACAACATACAAAAGCAGGATTTTTTGGAGTTTACCTATCACTATAACAGGGATGCTACCAACTATTTGGATGTTTGTCTAAGTAAGGATTACTGTAGGTGTAGGCTGGCTAGCAATACTTATAGAAAACTTAGCTATTCTAACAGCCTCTTTTACTATGATAGTAACCATCCTGACAAGCAGAAGAGGGGCATTATTAAAGGGCAATATATTAGGTTGGCCCATATGATATCTGATGACTGTTTGCTGGTGGAGGAATTTAATAAACAGAAAGTTATGTTTATGGCTAAGGGATACCCTAGGTCCCTAATTTGTGAGGTACATCAAGAAGTGTTACATATGAGAGAGAGTGGTGAGTTGTTTCCACTTTTAGAAATTTATTGATCACAGATCACAGCGAAAACGCTTTTTATTTCATCAATAAATTTGCGTTCAAAGAGCTTGCCCGAGTACAGGGTTATTTTCTTGGAGGTTTTTGTACTGTGGACTGTTTTGGATATTGTGGACTGCTCCGATCTGGTTCAATTTGTCTGTAGTTCTTTGTGCCATTTTTCTAGTTTGTCCACTTTTAGGTACTGCTCGAACTCAAGTGATTAAGGTGAGGGTTACACTAGGAACTAATGAATATTTTTGTTCCTTTATTATTACTTTTACTCAGGAACATGAGGTTGTTAGTGGTATACTGAGAAAATATTGGGAGGTTTTTTCTTGCTTTGAAGGGATTGGTTGGGTTATTGGAGCAAGACCAGCTATTGCATATAAAAGAGGTATATCCCTTAAGAATTTGCTTGAGGGTAATGGAGACTGGCAGGTTTCTACTAGTAAGAAGAGGGGTATGTTCAAATGCAATTGTTGTGGACAATGCAAGTATATTCTGGAGGGTGGCAAGGTTCAGATTAATGGAACTAACATTTTTGCTTACTTTTACTTGTAATTGCAACTCTGGAGGGCTATCTACTTGGCTAAATGGCAACAGTATAAATGTTTTTATGTGGGGAAAGCCCAACGAAAATTTAAAGAATATATGAGCACATGGCAAGTATTAGAAAGATGGACACAAATAGCTCTCTGTATAAATATATAAAATACCCTGAGCATATGTTTGTCTTTTATGGTTGGACACTGTGGTAAGGAATCCTAGAGGTGGATGTTGGGAGGATTTAATTGAGGAGAGGGAGACATTATGACAACTCGTACTACAGGCTAATGTGTTCTCTGGGCTAAATGAATGTATTTCAATAGCCAGTAATTTGTGACTTCTATCTTACAAAGTATAAAGCACAATATGTTTTAAAGTTTTAAAAGGTTAAGTTGTTTTCTTTTAAAAATTGGTGGTGTTTAATTGGTCAATGTCATGTGATTAAATGGGGGTTTTAAAAGCCTGCTCTTGTATGTTGTAACTAGAGTCTGATGAAGTCAGGTTTATACTGATGAAGGTGCTTAATCACGCTTATTAAACATTTTTTAGTGACTGTAGCCTGTTACCTTCATTCCTGAGTGCTGGTTTTGTTTTTTTGGTTTTTTTTGGCACAGTTTTGGTTCTTAGTTTTGTGGTTTTAGGAATATAACAGAGTGGTGGAGGTTTGAATCTGACCAGAAATGCAGCAAACAAGATCTATGGGAATGTTACAAGCATAGTGTATTACTTGAGAGAAGGGCACTAGAAAACCTTTGAAAATATTTTAGGCTTGGATCTACCTCAAGGATGATAACCCAACTGTTAAGACAAGCAGAGAGTATGACGTAATATTTTCTAATGAAACAAAACATATGACCCAATAATGACAAAATTGCCCATTTTAGAACATTGCAACCATAAAAGACCACTGAAACTTCTGTCATTACAATCCAATTCAATTGCAATACAATACAATACAATTACACCAATATCAGTCAATATGTACAGTCTCCTGCAGAAGTAAAAGTCATCTGAATAATTCCACTTTAAAGATTTGTAACTAATGAAGAGGTTGCTGCTAACAAACATCTTTATATTTCAGTGTTTCTACAAATTTGGTGCCTGTTGCCCTTGAAGAATAACTTGCCTATGATATATTAAAAAGAAAAAACACTGGTAATATTGCAATAGGGTGTGGAAGACAAACTAGCAACAGGTTCATAGTTACTAGGTATCTAATCCAAAGGAGGAGACACTCAAGGCGGCAGCATCCCCACCCCCTTCCCATAAAGTACAACATAGTATCAGCAATCTGTCTATATGCTGTGGGAGTAGAACCCACAGCATTCTGCATCAAAAGCAAGCATGATACCTGTTGTGTTATGATCATTTACCAAGGAATAGAGCTGCACATTAAAAACAGACTTAGCATGAGCAGCAGTAAACTTCTTTTGAAACTCATAGTTCTTTGAAAATGCACTGAAACTCAAAATTCCTTGAAAACATGCTGAAGCTCACAGTTTATTGAAAATGCACAAAAGCTCATAATTCCTTGAAAATGCACTAAAACTCAGTTTGGTACTTGGTGTAGAGGATTCAGGCTCTTGTTTCCTGTAACCAAGACACACGCACACACACACACACACACACACACACACACACACACACACACACACACACACACACACACACACACACACACACACACACACAAACACACAAACACACACCCTTAGTAGCAGTGGATACTTCCTTAAACCACTTCTAGTCTTGTGTGCAGCATGTGGAAACACTCCTTAACTGAGGTAGCAGTGAGCACACTACCTAATCCCGATGCAGTCAGATGAGTACCAATGGCAAATGCATTTAAATTTTGTGCACAGAAGGTGGAATAAGTAAGCAATAGGGGCCGAACATGTGTCAACGCACATAGGGACACATACACAGAGCGCATTCTTAAAGAAGAATGCCCTTCCTTAAAGGGTCTAGCTCTGGATTACATGTAAATGCTGCATCGCTTATTGTTGAACCACATTTGCAGACCATACCCTCCACCCCCACATTAGTATGCCTCCGAGTCAGAGAACTTAAACACTGAAGATCCATGAAATATGCAGATGGAAATGGAGATGGTAAAAGCCAGGAGACTTTCATTTAAAATGTTTTGATTACAGGATAATTTAATGTCCTCACAGACCACACTGCCGAGTATCTGTGCAAAAAGCATGTCTGTCTAAGGAGTGCTGAAAAAGAAATTGCTCAAAACTTATACAAATGTGTAGTAATTAAACAGATGGAGACACTGACAAGAAGTGTGATAATACAATGATGACAGAGAGGATTACTTGTGTGCTGTGAAGTGTAGAAAAAGGATATCACTAGCAAAGCAAGAGAACTAATTAATGCCAGAGCACGGTGGCTGATTCCTGCTGCCACAAGAGCTGATGAGCTCTGTGTAATCCTGGAGAACATCTCATTACTTAGACAACATATATACAAAGTAGATGCAAAGACTTCACAAAGATGGCAGATGTTACATCAGGTTTATCCGGAGAGGTGAAATGGCTCACATGCATAATTTAAAGATGGGAATTAATAATGAATTAACATTATGTATATATATTCAAATGCTTTGTAACAACATGACAGTGAGGAAGGTAAGACTATTTCAGAAGAAGATGTGCCCCTGAAAAGTGTTATAAAATTGTCTAGAAATGAAGACAAAACTGTGCATTATCAAAACATTTTTACATGGGATGTGCATTAGTTGCATGCACACACACACACACACACACACACACACACACACACACACACACACACACACACACACACACACACACACACACACACATTGCATCAGAAATACTTTGTAAACAGGAAAATGAGTCAAGCCACATGTGAGATCCAGTTGTAATACTGATTTCATACATGTGGAAGCTGTCCACATAAGAGCAACAAAGTCTGTATATCTCACAAGCCACAAAAATGCATAAGATGAATCTAGGGATCTTAGCATCTATCACTCAGAGAGAAGATGTGGGTTTTCATGCCTTTGGTGTTTGAAAGATATAATAGGACACATACATTTGTACCATTCAAAAAATAAGAAATTTGCTGGAGAAGGGTATGAACTGAAAGAAGGATGAGGAAACTTTTCTGTTTTTTTTCCTTATTAAACTTGATGTCCAGCAGGAAAATGATTGTCTGTGGGACCTGGCTATTCAAGCTCCTATGCAGAGGAGGAAAAATGTCCATGAATAAAATACCCTAGGGAAGCCAAGAACAAGGAACTACGCTTCAATGGTGATTGTACTTCTGGTACTATTTACTTCAATAAAGTATGACCTTCTAGAATCTGAACTTCGACTACATTGATTTTTTGCCACCACGGTGAGCAGAGCTCCTTAGCCGATCCACATTTACATTGTTTTGCCTGATTTTTCTGTGTGTTTCATCCTTGATTTCTAGCTGCCACACTAGCGGTTCCTCTCACCAGGCGACCTGACCAGCCGGAACTACGACCTGTATATTAAGCCTTTCTAAAGGCTTTACTCAGCCTTCAACCACAAGCACTCGTGTACGCACAGCCTTTCTCAAGGCTTTACTGGTAGCCCAGCTTCTTCACCAACTTCTCACAGTACCTTTATTAAGGCAGCCTACCTGGTCATTCATTTGTTCTTGGCATCCCTAGGGTATTTTATTCGTGGACATAATTAAACTTGATGGGCGAATGAATGAAACAAACAACTTGAGTGCTGAGTAGGCACAAGCGAAGCGATGTTATTCGTCATTACATAACAGAAATACAAAAAAATAATTAATCCATAGACTGTAGAAGACCAAGAAAAAGTGAAATTGTTGAGTCTTTACCTTTAAAAATTGCTGATGTTTCCATTTTATGGAAATGAGTAGAAATACGCATTTGTCTTTACGGCCAGTATGACATCACATGCTCTAATTCCTGTGCATGACTTATTTAATTCATCATATTTATTTTTATATGGAAATATATACTTGATACCAGCAATCTTCAGGTTATGAGAATATTACAGTCTCTGCATTTACACATTTAATTTTGAAAACAAGCCTTTGGGTTCTGGTTTGTGAACTAGAGTACTTGAAAAAATGATCATTAAATGGATTAAACAGCCGGGTGCTAAAAAAAAAAAACAGGAGGCCCCATTTAAATACATCTGCTGCTAGTGTTTTGTGTATGGTAAATACATGAAACAGCAAATCACTGAAATAACTAACCAGTCTTGTGGATGCAAACAAATATTTCCAGAAATAAACAAAGAAGGTGGCCACTTATATAGTCAGTTGAAATGCACTATAGGACCATTATGTTAGAAAATTGTTTGAAAATGTAAGCAATCAACACTGACGGTAGGGCATGGAAGCTGAAAGGGTAAGCAGGAACTTTAGGTATATCCAATAACTCTTTAATGTACAGGAATGCAGAAGGTCAGCATCAAAGTGATGCATTGCAAAATCTGTATAATAATCAGATGCAAAAACATATACTAATTATGTTTAATTCAGTGAAGGGGAACATGGAAATGGTGAACAATGAACATGATGCAATGTAGTGGCTTTGAGGAAGACATTTCCAGGAAAACATCTTGTGAACAATAACACAATTTATGCAATTTACTCTTTCAGAAATATGACATGAGATGGCGGACTCTAGGCTGGTCTCTTCAGAGATGGAGAACATCATAATCCCCCACCACCAACAACCAAGGCCCACTGAGATAGCAATGTTCAGTTTTCTCAAAATTAAGTACTTTGCTATGTATGGATCTCTTGACAGATTCACTTTGCTTTTCACACTGGTAAGGAGGATATTGCCATTTAAATTATTCATTTTATGAAAAAAGAAAGCTTTGATAATGGTTGAAATAAATGCTTACAGTAGAATAATATAGGCATTCTTCTGAGTGTGAATTTCAATCTTCAGTGTGACAGATTAAATATTAATTTAATATGATTTTGAACTTGTAAACCTATCACTAAAATTCAAAGCATTAAAAATAGCCACCCCTGTGGAGAGAAACAATGATTTTTAGTGAAGAAAACTGTTGAGAGCTGCAACTGAACATGGCAACCCATGTAGAAAAAGACTTTCCTGGAGATGGGAACAATAAACAGAGCACTACAGGAGAATGAGAGAAAAATGAAATAGGTAAAATGGCAGGTATAGCTGCTACAAAACATGGGTGATTTGTAAATGCTGATGCCATAAACAATGGCAGCAGACTCGGGCACTGTAACATATACCAAGATGCATTAGAACCATGATGTAGGCATGGCCATGCAAAGCTGCATTAGCAGTCCAAAGTAAAGATCTGCATGTGAAGGAAAATGTGAGAGATAAAGAAACATTTGAAATACAGAACAGCAGAGCAAATTATGTATTTCAAGAGAAATAGGTTACAGATACATGGAAATATGTAAGTTCTGTCCCGAAGACCCTGAATGGCTATCAAATATTTCATTTGCAATGAGTCATTTGATCTTTTTAATCAAAAAAATATGTTTCCCCCTATATATGATCTGTCACTGACCTCATCAGAGCTGGACTGTCATTGTTAACATGATTGTTCTAAATTAAAAGCCTTAACTATAGAAAGATTAGAACTAATTATATATGACAATCCTACTAAAAATTCAGTTATAATTAAAATATAAACTAATCCAACCAAATGGGACCCTGTTATCTGTCAAATAATAGCAACATTTTAACACAGGTAATTAATGTTATCATTTGTTTGCTTTATTTACATAAACTGATATAATTACCGCTCTGCTAATTTGGCTGCTATTTGGTATTGCAAAGTTTCAGAAATAATTTTAGAATGCCAGCATTGTGTCTTTTAATTGCTTTACTGCTGAGTTCTGTTTTAAAAATGATTTAGTCCTTTGATGTCACCTCCCTTGATAAATTGCATTTCTGTGTGGCTTATTAAAAGGACAGCAGAACAAATCAGAATTTTAATCAGTGAAAATATGAATAACAGCATGAAATGCAAAAAGGTGCACTGTGAACATAAGTTGTGCAGTAGCTTTTTTATGTAGGAGCATTTAGCTAATTTTGCTGTGTAGCACTGATACATATGTTAAAGGCAGCATGTCCAAATTAACTTATATTAAAGGCAGAAAAGCAAAGGCATATCTACTTACTGATGTACAGAACACAATTATGCCATAGTAAGTAAGCTGAGCTTTTTTGTTAGCATTTTGCAAAAATGTTCAGAAAGAATGAATAGTTTTGAAGCTCATTAGCAGCGCATAATGAGAAATTGTTTTAGCATGTCAACATGCTAAGAGGAGTAGTTATTTGTCTGCCTAGCACCGTGAATCAAATGCCAGTTCTGAAACATATTTAGTCATCCATGGTTTCTGTTTAACCTCCCCACAGACTCATTTATGACTTTATGGCAATGCTGTGCAGGATTATTAACTTCAATACTGACCAACAGCTCTGAGTGGATCAAAGAAGATTTCACTTAAAGAACATGGTATAGAAAAGTACTGTTCATTACTGAAATAAAGCTAGATACTGAAAAATGAACAACATGTGAACACGTGTTATAATCTATTTTTACATCATGTAGCTTTAATCATTGGTGAAGTATTATGTTTTGCCCTATATACTGCAATAGGAATGCTTCTGGGAAGATGAATGCAGCTGTGGAAGTTTGGTGAAATCGAGACAGCTATCATCTAGTTAGTGATACCTATTATCTTACTTCTAAAATTATTGTGAAATTTAGATATTATTAACTTTTAAAAATAAAATTAGACAATGTAAGATTGCTGAAACATGTTATTGTAAGATAATTTAAATGAAAAAGTAGATAATCTAAACTACATTTTAGGATTCTGCATTGTGCCTTCAGGTGGCACGTATTAGTTAATTCATTCATTCATTCATTTTCAGACACCTAGTATCCACTTTGTCTTATTACAGTCAGGAGCCAGCCAGAACATATCTTGCAAGCAATGGGTGTAAGAAGAGAGTGAGAAAAAGTCCTGAATTGGGCACTAGTCTCTGGTACATTGTACACACACACACACACACACACACACACACACACACACACACACACACACACACACACACACACACACACACACACACACACACACACACACACACACACAGGCATTTGTCTTCAATATCTGGGGCTTCACAGATGAGATACAGTTATCTGCAAATAGTGGTGTTACACAGATACACATATAAGGTTAGCTAAAAACATCTGTGATGAATACGGATACGGAAAAGGTAAGTATTTTTAAAAAGAAGCCCACTTATTGCAAAAGAGTAAAATATGTAAAGTTCAGCATTACAAACTTTCAAATTACTTTACAAAATCATAAGGGTCGGTGTTATTTTTTTTTATTCACATATTGTGGACAAACATGGCTGAGTGCAGTCATGCTTAAAGCATTTTAGGAGAGTTGCAGACTGTGCAGCACTTAAAAGGGATTTTTTTTTTAAAGAAAAGAATTTTGTAATTTTTAATATAGGGGTATCCTTTTGTGGATACCCTGATGGTTTCCTTAAAGAATAGAAAGGGTGTGATAGGAAACACTGAAAAAGGGTAGACAAAACAAAGAGGGAAGCACACAAGGGAAACATCAACTGGGTTTGTGCTGGAGGAGGTGGGAGAAGATGGGCACTATGTTTTTGTCAGGGGATAGACCCTACATTTTTCATTTTCTTTTTTATGAGAGGGTAGTGTGGGTGAGAAATAGGGAAGAGGGTAAAGGAGAAAGGGTACAGGAAGAAAGGCAAAGATAATGCTAGTTAGAATCCCAGTTCACCGAGCCTCAAATACATCCACTGTCAGATGGTGTTGCAGTGGAGAACCCCAATGATGAGGGGGTAAGGGCCTGTGTGATGTGATGATCTGCACCAACTGGGAGAGTGTGTCTTCCACAAGCTGAAGGAAAGCTTCAACTGGCTGAATTCTCCTGTCCACTACACTACCCCTACGACTACATCCTTAACCAATCTCTGATGTTCCCTTTTGGTGAGACTTCCCACGCTACCACGTGCTGGCGTGCCTGCACGATCAGCACCTGCACTCCAACTCTGTGAAGATATACCCAGATGAGCAGAGGGTGATCTGTCCATATTCTGAGTGGTACATGCATGGTCTGCTCCTGAGGGATTTGAAACTGTAGAAACAGGAAAAAATGAGTGAGAAACAAAACAAAAAAGAGAAATAAATACATAAGCAAAATAAGAAAGACATTGAAAAAAGAGGTGGGAAGAGACAAAACAGGAAAAACACAATAAATCCATGCAAAGCTATTTATATGCCATTTCATTGAAATACTGCCTTAAAATCTTTATTGAAGTAAAACTTGTGCTTAGGAAGTGCTTATGCACATCGTGGGAATAATGATTTGGGATGTGCTTTTATGTTTGGGAAGAATAATATCCATTACCTTAAATGGTTAAGCAATAGGTAAATGTAAGTGTTGCTTGCCTACGTGTGGGTCAAATCTCAGTATGGCCTATTTTTTAATCCGGGGACCCAGCAAAGCCAAAAACAAATTGGAACTATTCCAAAGTTATCCTCTCTCTACTAAGCGACATTTTGGCTAAATTCCAAATACTCCCATACCCAGTAAGCACCATAGCATATGTTGAGCTATTTTCAAAATCCCTGTGCAGCTATATTGATAGCTGTATAGAGTGAGCTGTACCCATTCATTTTCAGAACAAGACAACCTCATTAGACTAGCCACCCTGGTTGAATCACAATATCAACTAGTTGTACAACAAAAGAAAAATAATGTTGGCAAAGTGTATTAGCAAGAAAACCCAACACACTAAAAATAACCCTGACCAATCTAAATAGGCATCTAAGAGGGTTAATTAATACTTCAAAGGTTACATTTGAATAAAAAATAGGCTATCAGACAAAGGGCAAGGGCAACCACAAATCTTTCTACAGCTATGGCCATAACCTCAAGGAATATATGCAATAATGTGTAGAACTTAGTAGAACTTATTGTAAATGGCATCACCCACACTGAACCAGAGGCCATTTCCAACCTGCTGGCTGACAGATTCAGCTCAAATACCCCTTCCCCCACTCCCCATAGATAGCCCAAATGAAATACTGCATACCACAGACCCTCCAACCATTACTAGGGCACAGGTCTTCAATGCACTATGAAAAGCCAAAAACACTGCATCAGTGGGCCCTGTTAACACCCCAGAGTGTTTACTAAATTGCATGAAACATGACCTCTCTGGTCCACTTGAATCACTTTTCAACTGTAGCCTACAGTCAGGTTGTTTTTCCAAGGAATGGAAGATGCTGATAGTCATTCCCTTCCACAATGGTGGTCCAACCATTAATCCAGGTAACTACAGGTCTCATATGTAAGGTCATGGAAAGAATCATCATGGATATGATAAACGAGGACATATGTAAATTGCAAATTCTTGACCCATCATAATTCAGTTTTGTTAATTGTATGTCATGCCTGTTAAAATCTAGTGAACTTCTTTGAAAGAGTCACCAAAGCAATAGATATGGGCAAGACTGTGTACACAGCTTACCTTGACCTGGCCAGTTCTTTTAAAACAATACCCCATGCAGGCATTATAGACAAGCTCACTAACTTAGGTTTGAACCCTTTTATTACCCACTGGATAGCCAACTGGTTCACTGTTAGGACCGAGGAGGTCAAAATAGGGGAGGTCACCTCCATCAAAAGGCCACCAGCCACTAGCAGAGTCAGGCAGTGCTCGGTAGTGGGCCTGGTCTTTTCGGCATCAATTTCTCTGAAGTGGGAGCAAAAGCTGAATGTTTATGGCTGACTTAGTCTACAGATGATTGCAAGCAAGGGGTTATCATCAGCTCCCCAGCAGACACTAGCATTCTTCAAAAAGGCCTATATCTGACTAACAAATGGTGCCAAAGCCATGGTCTTAATCTCAATGCTAAGAAATGCATAATTTCACCCTAAGGGAAGTCAACCATCCTTTATAATTACCATGTCAATAATACACCCCTAAGAGTTGACCCAGTAGTTAGGGATCTGAGTACGCATGTAGGCAGTAGCCTTATCTTCGACCACCACATGGCCACAGTGGAGATTAATTCCTTTTATGTTGTACAACTTATAAATAAAGGCACGACATCTAGGTCCAAAGAGATAATTATGCTGTGTACTCTGCCCTTATCAGGCCGATCTGTACCTGACCAGGCATATGCAGCAACTAGAGCAATCTCAAAGATTCCTTACAAAAAGAATACAAAGCATAACAAACCTGCATTATGCAGAGTGCCTTAAAGGTCTTTCCCCTTACTCAGTCTCTTATAGATTTTGAGGGGTGTTGAGGGGTGATCTATGCCTGGCTTACAAGGCATCCACAAACCTTGTGCTTATGAATCTCCTGCTTATTTGTAAGTCAAACAGTACCAGAAATACAAGGTCTAAGGACCTGAATTTTGTCTGTGACTTAAACAGAACATGTTGGAGAGACAGATATGTCTCCCAAAGACTTCCTGTTCCTATGAACAGGCTTTCCATCCATGTGAAGATGATTTCATCTATTACCCAATTTAAGTACAATCTAGACCAGTAGATAGGAACAGAAAATTTACACCAGGTCTGACAGACTGCCACCCATGTACCTTATGGACAGAGGCAGCTTATAAATGCCAGATCCTCAATGTCATATTTGGATACAGGATGTCATTATTCTTTTGGGAAAACCTGGCTAGGTTTAAAAAGACCCCCCCCCCCCCCCGGTTGTTAGATTTATAATAATCTATGAATCTATATGAGTAGTGCTAAAAATACTGTGTAATTAATCACAGTAATTAGGTTAAAAATCATGTTAAAACCTTAGCTGGATCTGTTTCATCTTTACTTGCATGTCTTTCTGTCTTTCATCTGCAAAGCTATAACAATATTTTCCTTATGACAAATACAGACACACTGGTAAAATGAGTGCCGCTTTCTCTTTTATTTTTAAGTTACTGTAATGATTTTAGTCCTTTTCCGTATGCTTCTTATTTATTTTATCTATTTATTTATTTTATTTTACATTTGGTTACTGGGAAAGTCCGACTGGACAGAAGTCCTTTTTCAGAGGAGGCCCGGGGAGAAATGCTCCACATATAACAGAGATTAAAAATACAGTTTTGCAGGTGCAATATCAAGACATTTTACATCACATCAAATTATGATGTCAAACTTTGCTAATATAATTTTAGATGACAATACCTATGATTATGGCAAAAAAGAAAATGAATTCAGGCAGATGGTTGAAGCACCATAAGCTGAACAATTAAATAACATCAGTATGCATTGGTATTTTAGTAGTATAAGGACTACAAATGTCTGTAGCTGGAAGAGGAAGTAGTGGTTGAGAGGAACAGAGAGGGATGAATAAGGAATTATGCAAGAATGAAGAGAGGTTTGCTGCCTAAAGCGTAAGGGAGGGTCGTAACCTGAATGAGCCAGGGGAAGATGGTGGAAGACTAGCCTGGGGAGTCACAGTTACAAATCCAGTTGGCTTGTAAGTGTGATTTTACAGATTTTTTTTAAACTATGTTAGGAATGTTGTGGCTGCTACGTTTGTGGGCAGAATGTTCCAGTTCCTAGCTATATAGTGTGAACAGAGGGAGGCTCTGGCAGAGATGTTGGCTTTAGTGACTTGAAGGAGAGGTTGGTCATTGGAGTGTAGGACCCTGGTACTGCTGTAGGGATGTATTAGATCTTGTAATACTGGGGTTTTCTCAGGGTGATATAGAATTTTATGGGTTAATATAATTTGGTTGTAGAGGAGAAGATGTGGAAGTTCAAGCCAGTTGAGTTGTTTAAGGACAGAGCAATGATGTGTGGGATGTGAACTATTGGAGGCAAATTTTACAATCTTATTATAACAGCTCTCAAGTTTAAATATATCTGATTTTCTAAGATTGGTGAGGATAGGGAAAGCATATAGGGGTGTGGACATAAGATGTGTTTGTGCTATTTTTGCCCTAGTGCCGTCTGTGAGGAATTGTTTATTTCAATATAGACCCCCTAGTTTTGTATGTACTTTCTTAATGGTGAGATGTATGTGAGTGTCAAATTTCATGTTGCAGTCTATCTCAACTCCTAAAAGTTTGGTATGAGTGACAGGAGATATAGTTGTTTTATTGTTAGATGTGATAGTAAATGAGGATGTAGGAGTGGTGTGGTTAGTCGGTTGGAATATGAGAAGTTTGGTTGGTTTTACTGGGGTTTAGAATTACTTGAGAGTTGGTAAGTCAATCTTCTACAGAAAGGAAAGATGCCTCTGCAATTAGTTTCAGTTCTTCAGGAGAAGGAGAGGAACAGATAAGAGTTGAATCATCAGCATATTGGATGACTGAGGCATGTAGTGTAGAGGTATGGAGATTGTTAGTGAAGACAGAGAACAGTAAAGGACCAAGGATGGAGCCTTGGGGAATGTCCAGTGTAACTGGTAATAGAGGTGAGAGTTCTTGTCTCCACTGCACTGCTTGCTGTCTGTTTGATAAATAACTTTGAAACCAGGTAATGTTGGGTTTGCTAAGATTCAGTTCTGAGAGGGAATGAATGAGTTTATTGTGGTTAACCATGTCAAATGCCTTACAGAGGTCAAGGAAGATAGCGGAGACATAGTTACAGTTGCCTATATGGTTGTTTACTGTATGAGTGAATGACATAGTTACTGTTGTGGTGCTCTGTTGGGGCCTGAATCCATGCTGAGTATTTGAAAGAAGGTTATGGGTGTTGAGGTAATCCATAACTTGCATGTGTAAACACCTGCCCAGTATTTTGGACAGAGGTGAGAGTATTGCTGTAGGCCAATAGTTGGTTAATTCTTTAGAGTTATCCCCTTTCTGTAGTGGGATAATGTGGGAGACATTCCAGATCTCAGGGACTAGGCTTTCTCTTATTGAATGGTTGATAAGAATGGATACTGGGTATGTAATGGACTCAGCTGCTTATTTCAGAAAGTCTGCTGGTAGTTTGTCAGCAGCTAAGGTGGTAGGTTTTGGTTTCTTTAGGAGTTTTTTAATTTTGTCAGTAGAGACAGGATGGAAGGTAAAGCATTTGTTTTTAATGTCGAGATTAGGTGTTTGGCTAGAGGGTGTGCAGCTTTGAGAGTTAACAAGTGTGAGAATGGATTCAGTGAAGAATTTGTTGAAATGAGTGGAGACATTAAGTGAATTATCTGTTATGGTTCGGGGGGATTACTGACTTTCCAGGGTGGAGTATGTTGTTAATTGCAGACCAAAATATTTTAGGGTTGTTTTGATATCTGATTTGTATATTGTGGTACTAGCTAGTTTTATCTGTTTTGACACATTTCTTTGCCTTGTTACAAAGTTTAAGAAATGCCTGTTTGTCTGTAAGTGAACCTGTTTTGTGCCAGAGGGCCCAGGCTTTATCTCTGGATTTCAGCAGAGATCTAGTGTCTTTGCTCATCCAGTGGGCATAGTTACTTTGATCCTGATGGTTCTGGGAGGTGCCTGGGTGTTTATGATGTCTAAGAAGGTAGAGTTAAAGTACTGAACAGCTTCATCAAGTTTAAGGTACTTGAGAGGAGTCCAGTTACAGGCTTTGACTGTATTAATAAAGTTAGTTGGATTAAAGTATTTTTTATTTCTGATTGCCTGGTAGTTGGTGTACTTTTCTTGAGTTGTGTGATGTCTTATTACAAATGTGGGTAAATGATCACTCAGGCTTTTAGGGGGCCAGCCTGATTGACAGATGACAGCTGGCCTGTTTGTTAGAATCCAGTCAAATATAGACTGTCTCTTTGTTGCTTTGTCAAATCTAGTGGGAGACTGGATGACCTGAGAAAATCCATGGAGGTACATGATGTTAGTGGGAATACAGGAGTTACAGGTTAACCAGTCAATGTTGAATCACCCAGAATAATGATTTCATGCTGGAGGAACTTGGAGGACCATTCAAGTAGGGTCTCCAGTCTGGGTATGTTGTTGCCTGGTGGTATGTAACAACCAATTATAGAGATACTTTTTCTATGGTTAAGTTTTAGTTTTGCATATAGAGTTTCTGCATTGGCTAAGTGTGGTGAGCGTATAACCAGGGTTTCCATATTTAGGTGATTTTTAAATAGGCTACACCACCTCCTTTTTTGGATGTACGATCATTACATAAGGTTTTACCGCCTGGTGCTAGAATTTCATTATCGGGAATGTTGGGTTTAAGCCAAGTTTCTGTGAGAGAGAATACAGTGAAAGAGTAGCATGGAGATTAGGGACTTTTTGGTAATGCTTCTGACATTCATATTTAGTATAAGCAGGTCATTAGCTTTTCTTGGAACTTGGAGTTTGTTAGGAGAGAGATTGCTATTATGTAAGTGGATATTTGTGTCAGATGGGCCAGGATTAGGATGTATGTCACCATTGAGTGAAAGTCTGTGTGCAATGTTTACTTTGGTTCTGATATGATTAGTTATGTATTTGTCATATTTAGTGGATATTTTATCGATATGGAGTGAAGATAGAATAGGCTAAAGGATGTGAGAAAAGTTGTGTATGTGTGGGATTGTTATTAGGATGGAAAGTGTAAGAGGTATAAGTTTTGAAGATAAGTGGTAGAAGTGACTTGGTGAGGTAGTGCATTGGGAGGAATTGTATGAAATAAGGTAATGTGTGCAAGTAATATTAGGATTGTTAGATGTATTGACAATGTAGAGATCTTTAGGTAGAGCACAATTAAGTAATAGAGTGGATATAGTTGATGGATAGGCTACCTTTAGGGATAATGTTGCTGATGGATTTGCTATTTTATTTGCTATTACAGGTTAAGATGATAGAGGTTTAAACAAGGCTACTGGTTATATTAGTTTTATTTTGAGTTTGAGTGGAGAGAGGGTTGGAGTGATTGCTAGAAGGTTAAATGTAGGGACTGGTAAATAAAGTCGCTATAGTGGTTAGATTTCATTGGCTGGATGACTAGGACGGGAGTGGTATACTGACTTAGTAACTCTAATGTAATTTGGTTGGTTGGATTAGTGGTAGGGGAGTGGCCTATAGAGTATAAAACTAAGGAAATTGGGGGTGGGTGGGAATGGGGTTATGGTAGACGAGTGGAGTGAGGCTGAGCAGAGTGAGGGGGAATGGAGTGGGATGAACCTGTCATGCACGCTGTTGTTAAAGCAGAAGAAAAGCAATCAAAAAACTAACACCCACCTTGTACAGAAAAACAGTGAGGTAATGTTTTAAAACATAGATTCTACCAAAAGTAAAGAAAATGCTGTAATTTTGCAGCTTTTGCTGGTATTTTACATTAATTTATGCTAGTATTAGCTTCTGCATTAAGTTATGTTGGTACTAGTAGCATGTAAGAGAGGATGGTAGGCAAAAAGTACCAAGAGTAAAGGGCTTGTGTTCAGAAACAACTACTCTATGGAATGGACTGGTTGTGGACTGCTAGCATCCACAGTGGTGTGCTCTCCAGTACGTAGTTATTACAGTGTGCACACATTATTGGAAAACCACTGATTAAACATACTTTGCAGGGTTTTGTTAATGTTTTGATTTTTCCCCTTTAAAATACTGCACAGGACCCAGTCTGTGGTAGTGGTCTTAGTAACTGCAGATTCAGGGAAGTGAAACCACTCTGATAGTAGGTTCAGGGGGGGGGACTGGTGAGAAGGAAGTGAAAGGATTAGGAGAATTCAGGAAGTTATAAGACTGAATGAGTGGAGTAAGTGCAAGATAGTTAAAATATAATTAACACTTGTTCAACAGATGACTACATCCACGAGAACCAACAGTAAAGCACAGATACATAAATCAGAAATGTTGTACTGCATGCTAGTCTGTACACATCTAAATTGTGAAGTATAACAGTCTATATATTTATTTTTTATTTTTATTTTATTTATTTTTATTTTACATTTGCTGACCGGGATAGTCTGACTGGATGCATGTCCATTTTCAGCGGAGGCCCGGGGAGAAAAACTCCAAAATTTATTGCACAAAAAGGTTATTAGTGAGTATCAATATTTATCCTATACAGCCAACAAGATGTTTTTCAGGATATTATAAGACAATGAGATATAAAGATCTTCCATAAATAACATTGGTCAGCGCTAGTGCTAAACAACTGCTAGTACTAACATTCTATAATTTCAGACATGTAAGGGCAACAGCTGAAGGTGAGCAGTAGAATAATATTCAATTTCAAAAAGAAACTGTAGTACAAATACATAAAGTGATATGCCATAGAACAATGTGAAAAGAAACTGGAGCACAAAGACATAAAGTGATATGCCATAGAACAATGTAAAAACAAACTGTAGCACAAAGACATAAAGTGATATGCCATAGAACAATGTAAAAAGAAACTGGAGCACAAAGACATAAAGTGATATGCTATAGAACAATGTAAAAACAAGCTGTAGCACAAATACATAAAGTGATATGCCATAGAACAATGTAAAAAGAAATGGGAGCACAAAGACAAAAAGTGATATGCCATAGAACAATGTAAAAAGAAACTGGAGCACAAAGACATAAAGTGATATGCCAAAGAACAATGTAAAAAGAAACTGTAGCACAAAGACATAAAGTGATATGCCATAGAACAATGTAAAAAGAAACTGTAGCACAAATACATAAAGTGATATGCCATAGAACAATGTAAAAAGAAACTGTAGCACAAATACATAAAGTGATTTGCCATAGAACAATGTAAAAAGAAACTGTAGCACAAAGACATAAAGTGATATGCCATAGAACAATGTAAAAAGAAACTGGAGCACAAAGACATAAAGTGATATGCCATAAAACAATGTAAAAAGGAACTGGAGCACAGAGACATAAAGTGATATGCCATAGAACAATGTAAAAAGAAACTGTAGCACAAATACATAAAGTGATATGCCATAGAACAATGTAAAAAGAAACTGTAGCACAAAGACATAAAGTGATATGCCATAGAACAATGTAAAAAGAAAGTGTAGCACAAAGACATACAGTGATATGCCATAGAACAATGTAAAAAGAAACTGTAGCACAAAGACATAAAATGATATGCCATAGAAAAATGTAAAAGTAAACTGTAGCACAAATACATAAAGTGGTATGCCATAAAACAATGTAAAAATAAACTGTAGCACAAAGACATAAAGTGATATGCCATAGATCAATGTAAAAAGAAACTGGAGCACAAAGACATAAAGTGATATGCCATAGAACAATGTAAAAAGAAACTGTAGCACAAATACATAAAGTGATATGCCATAAAACAATGTAAGAAACTATAGCACAAATACATAAAGTGATATGCCATAGAACACTGTAAATAGAAACTGTAGCACAAATACATAAACTCCGGGATTCATCAAGTTTGCACCAGGCGCAGGCATAGCGTAGGTGGTATAACACCAAATATGGCCACCGATAGATTCAGGTACGATCCAATTCCACATGCACTACCAGTGTATGCCAGATCTGCGCAGCCCTCGGCTTATCTTTGCTAATCACCCCATGCGCAGTGCCGCACCATGCAAATAAAGGTACATAGCGATTCATGAAGTGGTGCAGGCATAGTGTAAGCCCACAGAAATGTAAACCAAAAAAAATGGTTTACATTTTTCAAAACAGAACATCTGAGCTATGAAAGCAGACCAGACTCATGTATTACAAAGTTAACATATGCCAATGGCTAAATATACAGCCAATGGCATAAGAAAAGATGCACAACACCTAAAAAACAACATTTAATGTCATGTCCACAGTAACGCAAAGTACAACCGCAGGGTATGTGTGCACAAATGGGAACACAAAGAACATATATACAAATGTCATAAAATCACAATGTAATACAAATCATGATTTCACCATAATACTCAATGGTATGCATGGTACACCACAACCAAGCTGCAAGGGTTGCTAAGGGTCTGTGACAGTGTTTGATGCAGTAAATAGGAATTAGTAGTCAATGCCATGCAAATGAGGCAATTAATAGTGAATCGCAAATCTCCTTCCAGACCAAGGATGTACCATACAGCGCAGCGCTACAACACCGAGGAGTGGTTTAGAGGTATACATGACATCAGCAGTGGGGTGTGCCACCATAGCTGTAATCACATTGGAGCAATGCAAATCTGGCCTGGCCATTGCTAATCCAAGCCACAGGACAGGGGTGGGGATGTAGGTATAGCATCGTTTAGCTGAGAGCACATATGGTGCCCGAAAGCGCATGTGTATGGGGATGAAAACGTGCCCGAAGCACAGTAAGTGGATGCATGCACCACGAACCATAGCTCAAACAGGAAAGTTAGGGGAAGAAAATAAGGAAATGCTGCAGTAGGGTAATTGGAGTACAACTGAGCAATTAACACCTATTAACTCACAGTGGGCAATCGACAGCAGCTGACAAGTCTGCTCGCAGAAACCTGCAAAACAGGATAGGGGAGGTGTTGAATTGCAAAGAAAAGAGAACTGTCATAGCAGAGCAAAGCAAACCTGCAGTAGACCAGCCATAGAACACATTACGCAAGATAAGCCAGGTTTAGGAAAACACAAATAAAAGCAGGCTGCTGGATGCATGCCAGAAAATGGGAGGTGAAACATTAAGAAATGTAAAGGGAAGGGCAAGAGGTAATCCATGGCAGCCAAATGTAATTCAACACCAAAGGCACCACAATAGTAGTACCTGTCGTAAAACACATAAGATACCCTGTAGCTACGATCATACAAACACACCCTATGACATCATCAGTGTTTACAGCACAATAGTATAAAGTGCGAAAGTACCTCACGCACACCTGTGTATTCCCAAACACTGCACCATCGGTATAAACAGACAGGGAACTTTTACAATGTACATGTTGGGAGCTGCCATAGCTGTGATTCATCACCATGTGTTAGAGACTGAAGGTGTTGTGGAGGATGATGCTGACAACCACCACAGGTCCCGGAGGAGGAGAAGAGTGTTCAGACCAAGGGTAACCTACCAGGGGCTACATGATCTGGAGATAGTAGAGCATTACAGGGTGGACAGGGACATCTTACAGCAAATAGTGGAGCTGTGCTGGTCACACCTGAGAACCACAAACAACAGAGGGGAATCCATCCCAGTGGACACGAAGATATGTGTAAGCTTGCGAGTATTAGCCACAGGTACCTTTCAAAGGCCAACTGGAGATATAATGGGGATCTCACAGGCATCAGCATCCAGGGTACTACACCAGTACCTGGATGCCATGTTACCACATGCTAATGAGCATATATACTTCCCCCGAACTCAGGAGGAGGAGTTGGCCAGCAATATGCATCTCTTCCACCATGTGGCACACTACCCAGAGGTACTGGGTGCGATAGACTGCATGCACATACATATCAAGTCACCACCCGGTGAGCATGGTAGGCGCTACATAAACCGCAAGGGATAACCACTCCATCAACTGCCAGGTCATGTGCAATGCCCAGGGCATTATCATGGATGTGTGTGCAGGCAGCCCTGAAAGCTACCATGACTCCCACATCTGGCATGCCTCACAGCTGTATCAGGTATTGTCAGGGGGGACATCCCACATGGCCACCTTGTGGGGGATGCTGGCTATGCACTGGAGCCATGGATGATGACTCCCATCAGAAATGCACACACACCCATGCAAGAACGCCATAATGAGACACACGCACAAACCAGAATCATCATAGAGCATGTGTTCGGGATGCTGAAATCGCGGTTCCATTGCTTGGACATATCTGGTGGAGCCTTGCAGTACTCTCCAGGCACGTGTGCCCACATCTTCATACTATGTGCCATGCTACATAATATGATCCTGCGGAAACAGCTGCAGCAGGGGCATAATGGTGAAGGCCCTCACAGCCCACCGCGATTGCCAAGGCCATCACATGCACAGAGGGATTCAGACCACGAAAACCCTGTGCCAGCCCCAATAGGCAGATGGAGGTGTGCCCAATATGCCTACACTTTGGCAAAGAGGGAACGTATAGCACATACTCTGACAGTGTAGGCCCATGCGGACTGACACACCTCTCCACCTGCACACACAGTAAAATGGATGGCAAACACACACGACTACCTGTAAATTGTAATGTATAGGTGGCCTACTGTGTGAATCCTACATAGGCAGCCCTCAACCATTGCACACACAACAGCTATTGGAACAAGGAATGTCAACACCTGAACAGTACACGCACCTATCAGCATATGTTGGTACTGTATGTATAGGTCCCTAGGTACATCGGTAGGTACACGCCAGATTGTCAGAGGCCATTCATCAATCGAGGCAAACAGTGTCTGCTGTCGCCACCACATCAAGTAACCAACTGTCCCTCAGTGGAGCAGAGCCAATTGTGGGATCCATGTGTGTAATCACTGTTCCCCACACACTCTGCATGGATTCCCTGGTGTGTTAATGAGGGGATCCATACAATGTATTCATGGATGTAGTGGCAAAGCATGGGGTGTACCCATGGCAGGTATCTGTCACCCCAGCATGCTCCACCTATGGTTCTGTGAAGGTGTAGCACATTATAGTGTGTGGCTCACTGTGACATACATTACCAATGCTGGAGCACATCCATTAAACATCACTTGGACATACCATTAATAGGTCTCATCCATATGTAAACTAACTGAGTTACTCATTTGAATGCAATATGGAGTAACAGCCGTAGTACAGTCCACATACAAAATGCCATAACACGTGTACAAATCCCAGATGCCAAAGTGGTAAATGCACTGACTGTCGTGCATGTTCCCGGTTCCACGTCCTGCAAAGGACGTTACGTAATCCTGAAGGCACGAATAGCGGGTGTTGGATGCAGGTCATCAGATCAGGTTTAGCACATGTAAGTGGGAATATGCATTGCCCAGTGCTGGTAAGCGTCATTTAAACATGACTATACGGATATGTGCGAAACAGGGATAAGCTTCTCTGAATATTGCGGCAGATCACGGTCAATGATGTCCAGAACAGGTGAAACTAGCATTATTCACCCCTGTACTAATAGTGCCAGCTCTGAAGGGTAAAACAATCTCTGCCAGGAGTAGAACACACAATTATGTACACAATCACTAACACTAAGCTACCCAAGATGTACCAACGGCAGGTGTGTAATGTGACAGGTTCAAACACAAACGTGCGGAGTCCAGGAAACAGTATACACCAAAATGTACACAATGAAAGGTGTATTCTCCCTCTCACTCTCTCTCTCTCATATATATATATATATATATATATATATATATATATATATATATATCTACACATATATATAATAGAGATAGAAAGGGTGATAGAGAGATATATGTTGATATATACGGATTCACCTATATCTGCAAATATATAGATAGGTCAACGACATGTACACAACCATGGACGTAGAAATAAATAGGATACTGCCAACTATGGAATGTGTGACATACCGACACGCATAACCATGAGGCTTAAAGACCGAAAGAACACAGTACCGGAACACTGGAACCGCGTGTAATATTATCACGATATTAAGGGACATTTAGTTATCACTGCTGGTGTTGCAGTCCACGTATGTACTGTGTTCAACTGTGTTTGTGATTGCTGTAGTCTGTGTATGTGTGTGTTGAGGGTGCCATGTGCATTTCCGTGGGACTGTAATGTGTGTGTGTGTTTGCATCATGTGTCTGTTAGTGCTAACTCGGAGGTAGATCATTACGGTAGGTGTGGTTATAGCTGGCCGTAGGCATACGGTTACCACCTGTCCCACTTTAAGAGGGACAGCCCCTCCCTGGGCAGTTGTGTCCTGACAAAAAATATTAAAAAGGGCAAATGTCTGAGATTGTAGGACATAATTATGTCCCATATATTATGTAATAGTTGCATTAAATAGTTATGCCTGTATCTACAAAACGTAAATGTTACATGAAACATGATAAGTAGCTAAAGTGCTACAAGAATAAGTATGTATTCAGGATAAAAGTATGTTCTATCCTGTGTACTGACCATGGGTATGTGTCGGCCTGTAAACACCGATGTGTGTCCTGCAAATGTCTCACTATGGCCATTTGAAAAGGTGGCAACCCATGCCAAAGAGGTTCAGTCACCAACACAATTGCAATGAGTGCAAATATCTGTGAAAGAAATACACGAGACAGCTGTCATTTAGTAACATTCCTTTACATATCGCTGTATTTCCAGAGGTATGGAAGTATCAACCTCACCTGCATACTATATAGAAACCAATTAACAATGGCTCAATGTATAAGCCCATAACAACCATAGTTCAGTCTACTAACTGATAGCTCTTCAATTAGCGAAGGAGCCCACACACATATATGGAATATGTAGAAATGCAGTCCCCACAAAACTGTATATGCTATGTACACCCACCTACATCTCCCCCACACCCAAAACATTTGCAATACAGACTGTAATAACATCACAAACATCCACTCACTCAATTACATCTGCAGAAGCATTAACATTCCCTGTGAGAGACACATTTGTAAAGGTGCCATGTGAAATTGTAGCTGTTGTATAATGGAACAGACGGCGATGTTACAGGTTTTGTTTGCAATAGTCCCTTATCAGATGGTTGAGATGACAGGTACACTCACATGTAGAACCACATACTCTAGCCGTCACACACAATCCATGGGGGACATGAATTCAAAATATCCTTGTCTCTACAAATAGCAGTTGCAATTCCTCACAATAAAACATATACAGGCCGTCTCCCTGAAGCTAGGGCAAAAGGGCAATGCCCAAGTGGAGAAATTCAATTATACCCCACTGTTGCCACGTAATTGGTGAATGGAGTAGCTGTACAGCTGATGTGCATTTAACAATTTAGTCAGGAACACCAATTGGCAGCAGGAAACCACATTACAGGTATCGACGTATATAAGGATGACTTGCCATACATTCAAACCGTATGCTCATACCATAGAACCGTTTAAACAGTAAAGGTGTAAGAGAGATATTTATGAAGACTCGGAACGCTAACAAGGTATGTAGAACACTCAGTATGTTAGTGTATGTAGAGCCTGTTTTGTATTAATTAAAAGTGTACACAATGCATAAAGTGGGAAAAGTTATTATGTAGTGATGTCTTGTTGAGCATAGTAATGCTTGTAGAAATTGTGTGTCCTGCTGTGGGCCACAAGGTAAACATCACATACACCACAAGGGATGTTACATGAGGGCTTTAAACAGAACAATTCCACACCACCCGCCGTCAGTGGTAGGGTATGTCCAACAAGTACGTGCCATAGCAGGGGATAGTATATGTTGACATACTGTCACAGTAGGCATGTGTATGGGCATATAACGACAATAACATGCCTAAGGTGGTCCTGCTGTGCAAGCATGTTTTGCATTATGGGATAATGTGTAAAATATGTGTAATGTACAGTATTGTAGGTAGATATGTCAGATATTCTATACAGCATAACTGTTATATCATGCAAACAAAAGGTATTGTCTATTGGCATGTACAATACACAATAACAGGATACATAGGGCTTGTAGTCACAGGACACTGTAACAGCATGATAGCTAATAAAAATGGAAGAGCTACTCAATTAACCATGTACAAAGGACATGTAATAACTTCACAGGTTCATAGTGAGGTACTATGCTGTCTGACAAGTCTATGTGTAAGCCCAACTACAGTGTTTACACCGGCAGTACCTCTCTAGGGTAGTGTCCTGTCTGTGAACAGCAGAGCCATGTGTTACCTGCACCTCTGTACAGTACAGCCACTGCAGTGATCCCTGGTGTATCAGTGTGACCACCTACAGAGTCACCTATGACCGGTGTGTTGGGTATGTTATAACACCCTATTGGCTGTAGTTGATGGGCACACATGTCTGTGGGCTATAAGTAATTGTTGTTGTGTTTGGTGATGGGGGCTGCCTCTGGTGCCTACAGAGAGTATGGAGAGGTTCTGCAAATGTCATACTCATACTATGTGTGGCCTGTGGTGGTGGAGATCTAGTGAGACTATGTGATGAGTGGGGTGTGTTGCAAATGTTAAACATCCCCACATGAATGTCGGGTTCAGTATGGGTTGGTGAGAGCATTACCCCCAGCACGGCTACATATGTGCATCTCTCACAGGCTGTAGTGTCATATGTTGGGAGGTGAGCATTGACTGTGTACATGAGACAATTGCTCTATTGCCACATGTTTGCCATATTCATCATATAGACAGGCAATAGCACTGGTAAGTGACACTTGGACATGCCTGTATATTCAACCATGTCTCACAAGATATGTGAGTTACGTGTTTACAACAGCTGTTGTACTGTAAGCAAGCTGGAAATGTAAGGACAGACAGTGTACTTGTAAGAAATGAGTTGGAATGGGTGCTATAGTAATTAGTAGCTCATGAAGTGCTTATATGTTATGAACAAGTGCTGAGCATGAATATGCAATACAGATAGGGTGTTGGATAATATCAACCCACTGCAACCCACAAGTGGAGACAACAGTCATAATTGGAGGCACTGCACTATTACCCTGCTGAGTATGGTCTGCAAGTCTATGAACCTTTATCAATATAGATGTTAGCAGTACAGAAGTAGATGACAGTATGGATGATTTCACACTGCATAGCATACCTGTGACAGGTCATAGGACATCATCACCCATACCGTGTTCCAGCTACACTGAGTATACTAGATGTACCTTCGTATATCACAGGAGTGTTCTACCAGTGGCCTGTTGACAGAAGCAACACTACAAAAGGTGTCTGAGTGACATGTGCATATCACACCAATGGCAACTACAGTAAAACAGGGTTAATGTTTTGTACTCCCCCCTCATTGTAGCCCATACTACACAGACAAATGGGAGGCATCTGTGTATGTAAGGATGTGAATGGCCATGACCTAGGAGCAATACCTGTCTCAGTGTTGTGGACAACATACAGAATGGGCTTTGTGGGTGAGGTGTGTGACATATGTGCACAATCTGACAGCTGATAATAGCATTGTCACCACTAGGTGAATAACCCTGTACTCATTAACTACCACCTAGGCAGCGGTCAACATTATGGACACTGTGTAAGGGATGGTGCTGTGCAGTTCACCTCCCTGAGTTGGTGACGTCTCCAGGCCTATTAGGTAGTCATACGAGGCACCCATGTCATGGCAGGGTGCCATCCATGAGCATGGAGATCATTGGACAGGCATACTCAGCACTCGGGTGACCAATATTGGATCACATATAACCTTTAAGGGGTATTGGCCATGTGTGGATGGGCGATACCAGCCTTCACAATCCTCACCTCCACTATGCAGCATGCTGGCTACCTTACATAAAGACATGTGCAACACTGTGATGTTGGACATGCTACACGTACATATCCTGATCTGAAAGACATACGTCATGGACAGCCACTGTTCTACTACAAGGATCACCACATGCTGAACAGATCCCCGTGCCATACATGTTACATACTCCTGTCATACCATGCAACCCTGTCCATCAAAGCTGCACATGTCATCTCTGTCATACATGGTGCGATGACCGCATGGTATATGTATTATTAACTGTCTGGATCAGTAATGTGGCACTGATGCACCTCGTGGTGGCAAAATGGCTGTCGGATACAGCTAGAAAACCTTGGCCGTACATGCTATAGTTGATAACCATCCCTGCAAATGACGTCCGGCTAGCCATTGTCCCATGTCTATCACATGTGCAACACAGGCAATACGTGGCAGGATGTTGAACTGCTGTACAGTGCCGTGTAGATGTATATGGCAAAACACATGCATGTAAAGGTTTCCGTGCATATGTGTGCATTGTCACTGCTCATGTCCATTAAGGCAGTGTATGCGTTGATATGTGACATCTACACAGCATCAAGGTCAACAGCATTACTGTGGACACATCCAGGCATATGCTGATAGATAAGAACACCAGTACAGGCAAACAGACATGCCCACATCAAGACAGCATTCACATGGAGTATGAACAATGTAATGAGGTGACACACATATATGGTGATGATATCCAATGCATAACGGGTGTTACATGTGTGTGACACAAACATGTCAGTCGTGTCAGTGTCATGACGATTTGCAAAGATAACTGTTCAGATGTACTAGATTTAATACAAATGTATGTGCAGCTATATCCTGTACATCTCTGTGATACTGTGACCTGTCTCCATCATTATGTCTTCCAGATAATGCCTTGTTCACACCTGCCAGCGTATAGCCACCTGGAGGATGATGCCCTCATCCCGTACCTCCATGAGAACTATGAGGTGTTGTTCAGCCATGTGCCACAGCATGCCCAGCAGCATGACGACCTGTGACAGGACCTTTGCAGGAGGGTTAATGATGTGGGTGGCCATAACTGCACCTACCAGCAGGTGCGCAGACACTGCATGGACCTGATACAACATGCAAAACAGCATGCCAATGCAATCGCCAGGGAACAAGGTAGAACAGGTGGTGGTCCACCAAACCAGCCCCCACTCACACCCACCGAGGAGCTACTGGCCAGCCTGGGTACACCCTCAGAACAGCATCCACAAACACTAGCTGCCATCATGGAGGTGGGTGTCTCCCAACCAATGAGCCTGGAGTTGCCTGGTAAGTCACTACTGCACATATGACTATTATATCCCATTTAGTTGCATGTGTCACTGTACAATATGTAATGTAACATCATATGCAAGGTATGTTTACACATGCCATACTACAGTATGCTACCCTGTGTATGCACACATGTGCATACTATATGCTATTGTACAGGCGAATGTGTTAACATGCACAGTGCACCCTGTGGCTGTCATACATCATGGATAATGTTCAAACTGCTGTGTCACTCCTATACAGGTACCTCTGGCATGCCGCACAGACATCAGTCCATTGCAGGTGAGACAGTTATCAGTGTCAGGCATGTTAATGCATATATCTATTCACCATGTAGCCAGTTAACACATGTACACATAATGTATGGTCCAGTCAACATATACAGGTCGTATCTGTCATCATTCACACTGGCTACCCATGTGCAATATGTACAAACTAAATGAAACACTGACATGAAACCACAGTATCTGTCATTGCTAGATGGAGGTGTTGTTCAATGTAGGCATATGTACTATACATTGGAACAGCACATGTGTGGTACGCAAACAGTACCACACAGTGAGCTGGGATATGGGCAGCCCACAGGAGTCACCATTGTGTAATATGCTCCTGCAATGGTTGCACACATTGTGATGTGCCATCTGACATGTCCCAGACATGTAGTGTTCCTGCTGCAATATTGTCACACTATCCCATAATACATACCCCACATACCAAACATACAACCCGTTGTCTGCATAGCCCTGTGAACAGTGACATGTCTGACATCTATGGGTGTATGTCATATGGGACAATACAGACATGTGAGACAGATGGCCATCACAGACATTTGGCCAACACATGTTCACACATGGCCATGGAGGATGGCCAGAAACATGTAGCCACACAGTAGATGTGATGTGTATACACCCTGTTGCACATTGTCCACACATGGTCCAACTATAGCCTTAGTTGACTGATTATATAGTTGATGTGGAACACTGGACATCCTAAAAGCCTGTGCACAGCTAGTGGATATGTCACTTAATTCAACCACATAAGATGTGTTGAACATCACGACTGTGTCATAGCATGACAGTAGTCACCTGTACAGCTTCCACAGATATTGACACCACATCAGGCCACAGATACCATACATTTCCCTTGCTGCTGTAGGACATCACTGTCAGCCGTGCACCTCGTCTGTGTGGTACATTAATGTCATGTGGGACATGGTGTATTGACAAGTCTGCCATGTGTGGACATGGTTGCCAGGCAGCTAAGACTTTGTAGTAGTTCTGCAGGGTTGTCATCCATAGGTCTTCCAGTGACCTGTCACATGACACAGCATGGTTTGGTGTGTATACACATCAGCAACGTGGGTGACAATCCACAGTTATGTAATGTGTATTCACGCAGTTATGGCTATGCACTGTGTGCGTATTACACACTGTATAGCAATATAGACAACTCATGATGCCATGCAATGGCACTGTGTCTGTACTTCACACTGTATAGCAATGTAGATGCCTCACACTACCCTTCAATGCTCATGCACATTTGCTAAATGTGCATTCTATCTGTAGGGCATACAGACAACACTGCAATGTGATACCCATTACAGCGCTGTACATGTGTCAGGACACCATTGTGTCAGACATGTATGCATGTCAATGCACACGTCAGCAGATTACATGTCAAGGTCACTTCAGCCACGTGTACTGTTAACCTGTGCTGGTCCACATGGTGTATCACAGGGATGCATGCTTACTACCATGATTGTGTGAACTGCATGGCTACTGATATGACACCTGCTTGCTGTTGTGTGCAACCCAAGGAGGTATGCTAACTACCACTATTAATGTCTGAGCTGCATGCCATCTGCTGTATCACATGCATGCTGCATGCCATCTGTCAAATCACATGCATGGTGTGTCTGTATGTCTGTGTGTCTGTATCTGTGTGTCTGTGTGCCTGTGCATCTGTGCGTCTGTGTGTATGTGTGTCTGTGTGTCTGTGTGTCTGTGTGTCTGTGTGTGTGTGTCTGCGTGTGTGTGTGTCTGTGTGTGTCTATTGTAATGTAGAGTCTTTCTTTGCATTCACAGGTGAAGTAGGTGCGTTACTCTCCTGTGGTCCATCTGATGTTAGTGTCCCCACAGATTCAAGCAGTAATGAACATATGCATGAAGTACAGGCAGGGTTGTCAGGGGCTGAATCTGTGCCATTGGTTGCCATCCCAGCTATGTCCCCCTCTTCCCCACACACAGTTCTCATGCCAATACATATCCATCACCAGTGGCCATAGAGGAAGGACAGTCAGTGTGTGTTAGCTTGGAACAGGAATGTGTGGTGACTACAGAAGGTGTCTCCACACCATGGTGTCAGTGTAATGACTGCAGATGTGCCACACAGGCATGTGGCCAGTGCTGCTCGTAGGAGGACCTCTGGCAGACATGCACCTGCAGGACAGAGCGTAGCAGCTGGTGTCACCAGATGCATGTTCCGGACTGTAATGGTGGCACAGGCACATGCTGAACGACAGAACAGAGAAGGGCAGAGGCTTCAGAGGGCTGCTATCCATACTCTAAACCACAACATCCAGGCATTGGCAAATGCTCAACAGCAGATTGCTGATGTTCTGGACAGGTGATTGGGTGACATTGTTGGAATCCTTGACCTTGGCATGTCAATCCACGAGCGTGAGTTGTCTGTGCTGGAACATCTGGTAGGAGTGAGGTGTAGGCCACATGGACATAGGCCAGCTACACCACCTAGTGCAAGTCAACGTGAACGAGCCACCTCACATACCCGGTCCCATAGTGCCAGTAGCAGTAGTAGTGCAGCTGGTGCTGTGCTGTCCACACCAAGACACAGCAGGCCATGTGGACGTGGCCCTGGATGTTCCCAGTGGGGACATGGTTCCAGTGGACATGTGTCATCGGACAGTAGCCAATCTGTACCTCTGCCTGGTAGTACCTGTGCAACCCCTGGCAGGCACAGGTCACATGGCTGTGGCCGGACACAGTGAGCTGTACATCCTGGTCTGTACTATCTGGAGCTGTCAATAATACCCCTATGTAGGCCTGACAAAAAGCAGAACTATATGCACACATACACGCACACAGCAGAAACATCTGTAGGGCACCGAATCACCCACATGCATAACGACCACACATGTCCAATCAGATCACTGGCCCTTACCCACACACATGATGTCATCCACTGGTGCAGCCTATGCCCCTGGCAAACATTATCACCCTGTGCATATGATGATGCCTGTGCCGCATCCCTGTCGTCCACACCATCAGTGCAGGGACATGCTCATATGGTCTGATGCACAGGGTGAACAGAATAGTGAGATAAGTGTATAGTACATTAGTTGTGCACCGTTGACACGCACCAGACATACCATGTAGTACAGGTTTATAATGCATTGTTATATGTTCACAGTATGTGTCTTGGTAACAGCATGTTGGTAATTGTGCCCTGCTTCCCTCCTTAATGTCTAATTGAATGTGCCATTACATTACAGTGTTTGCAGTTGGAGTGCATTGTTGTATGTTCACAGTATGTGTCTTGGTAACAACAGTAACAGCATGTTGGTAATGATGAACAGCTTCCGTCTCTAAGGTCTACTTGCATGTGCCAATAAGTAGCAGTGTTTGCAGTTTCACATGTGTTAATGTGGAATACTCACAGGCATGTATGGCAATACCAGCATGCTATACGTAGCCTCAACCTCACTGTTAGAAAGGCTACCATTCCACAGATGTCCACACATCTACTGATCCAGAAGCATGTGGCCTGTTTAATAGGCTACAGTGGCTAGAGACGTGACATCCATACCAGGTCACATCACAGGTATGGTGACATATTGCGTGGGGTTTACACAGCGGTCTGGCCGATGATAATGTTAGAGGCCATTTGATAGCATGAGGCCTCACTGTGTAGCAGTAATACACTGTCACATTACAGGATGAGAGCACACGCAGACATACACAGAAACACACAGTAACATGCCCACACTCACGGGGTCAACAACACTATAATGCACACTCGATAGTGGTGTGGTGAGGACCCCTGCCTATGTGGTAATCACCCTCACAGTACTGTGCACCCACATGACGTGACACAGAGAATGAACATGTACAGGTAGCCAGCAAGGCTGAGACTGATGGCATCAACAGGGTAATAGACTGCATCACCATGAGAGGTTAGGGATCCTGTCTGTTCTGTATGGTAGCATAAACCCTCACTCCATGCACCAGACAGCCATACATACACACACACACACACACACACACACACACACACACACACACACACACACACACGCACACACGCACACACACTGTGGAGTCCACAAATGTCATTCACATACAGATAGCTGACATGTGTGTGATACACACACCACCCCTGCCTATGCCATGCTTTCTACACTGCAGTATTTACAGATCTCTACAACAGTGTACAGGGGTGTGTAACAATTGGGATGTATTCCCCACCATACATGGCATATATGGTCACACAAGCAAACACACATGGCAGTACTGTGAATCATACACCTGCTATATGATGATATGTCTGACAGACATGCAGCGGTATTGGTTGCATTATGTGTACCAACGCTACCTTCGGCAATTGTGCTGCTATATGCACATGGGAGGATGTAAGTGTTACAGGTGTCAAGTGATTTACAGTCAGTAACACCTTGACCACTGTGTAGGTTGTATGTCTTCACCTTCAAGTAACAGTAACATAGCGTACTGTTTGCACATGTAATGGTAGGATGGCTTGTGACACACCTGTGAGCCGTCTTCAGCAAACATCCATCTGCAAAGGTGGATCACCACTTTATGTACACACATCCATCCATACCTGATGTACATCCTACCGTACTGTAAGTATTTCACCATATACAGGTGTCAATGATGGGGCTGCATTGCAACTGCATGTTGTAGTTAGGCACAGATGAATGACATACATCAGCTACTGCACATGCATGGTAGCTGCATGCACACCACTACATGTACATGTGTGTTGGTCCTACATTCCTGACATGTAGCCATGTTTGTATGCATTGCAATTGGTGGACATGTGTGATGACATACATAACACATGGACTGTTGTATGATATGATGGTTGTCATGGGTAACTAGTACAGAGGGAATGTTACCTCGGTCAACATTGCTACCTTATGTACTGTTAGCATTCAACAGCCATGGACCTAGTTTCCATGTGCATGCGTGTGATTGCTGTAGCCAGTTGTCTGCACGGAGGACAGCAAAAGCTATGCTATGTACATATGTGTTGTGTGTGTGGGGGCCATGTACATACCACTGCGATTACATGTATGTCATATCCAAACATGAGTGTTCTTTGGTGTACAGCGACAGTCATCTGCTACAGCTGTGTAAGACCCAGGGCCCCTGTTATGTGTAGAGCCAACCTGGTTATGAACAGTGGTATCATTGCATTGCATAACACATGATGGAACCCTGTCAGTACATGTGTAGTCTACACAGTTGCTGTAGACCAATGTACAGCCACTGGTCATGAGTCACATGGTGTTGTAGTAATGTATGGATGTGTGTTGCTGGTCCAAGGACATGGTGATGTCTGAGGGCTACATAGTAGAATGCGGCATTTACCACTGTGATAGGTTCATAGGTTCATACTAGGCTATCTGCCCTAGGGCATTTATAAGCCTAGCCAGAGTGTGTGTGGCTTTCACCACCCCTTAGGATGAGAATACTATACCCATTAGTTTGCTGTGCCTCTGTCCAGCAGTGATACAGAGATGATTCCCGGGGTAAACCTACGATCTCCCATCCACTCGTCAAGATTTCTCTTGAACAGAGTCAGTGAGGGGCTCTGCCTCACATGGACTGGGATTCTGTTCCATAGTGTAGGGAGTCTCTGGGTGATGAATCTGTCCCTCCAGCACGTCCTATTTATATCCGTGTTGAGGTTTAAGTCTTTTGCTCTCGTGGCTCTGGTGGATTTGGATTTTTTGAGGTGGAGCATGTCCATTAATTCGGGTTGGACATGGCCTTGTATGTCAGGCACAGATCACCTCTGAGCAGACGGTATGCGACTGAATAGAGCTGGAGTTTCTTCAGTCGGGCATCATATGACATATGTTTGAGCCCCTTTATCCTTTTGGTGAGGAACTTTTGGGGTCTTTCCAACTGCTGCAGGTGTCGGGTAAGGTACATTCCGAATGGGGCGTTGTACTCAATCATTGGTATGATAAGTGAAGAGTACAGTGGTACAATGACCTCTCCTGATCTGGATGTGAATCCCTTTATGATCAGGTGGGCAATGTAGAAGGTCTTCCTAACCACTTTGGTAATGTGAGTGTCAAAAGAGAGGTTACTGTCAACTTGGGTCCCCAGGTCCCTGATAACTTCTTCCGTGTTTAATGGATTACCACCTATGTGGTAATTAGGGGTTACCTTGTTTTTCCCAAAGGGTATGACTATACATTTTTTGGCATTTAGCTTAAGGCCATGGCTCTGGCACCAGTTATCCATTTCTATGAGACCTTTCTGGAGGATATCTGTGTCTGATGGAGTGTCAATTATGGTGCCCAGTTTGCAGTCATCCGCAAATTTTGTCAGCCACAATCCCCTTATGTTTGCCTGCACTTCAGAAAAATAAATGCCGAACAAGAGGGGGCCCAGGACTGAGCCCTGTGGGACACCGCTCGTGACCGGCTTAGAGTCTGACATGGCACCAGCAACTCTAACCCTGTGTGTTCTGTCCTTGAGCCAGTTTGCAACCCATCTTGTGACATATGGGTTTACATCTAAGCTGGTGAGATTTTCTATGATGCCCGAGTGGGGTATTGTGTCGAACGCTTTTGCTAGGTCAAGGTAGGCTGTGTGAACTGCCTTACCCTCATCAATGGCCTTAGTGACTGTTTCGAAAAAGTCGACCAAGTTCAAGAGGCAGGATCTGCCCTTGACAAAGCCAAATTGGGTAGGATCCAGTGTCTGTAGGTCCCCAATGTCTTTATTTATGAGTTCCATTATGATCCTCGCCATAGCTTTGCAGATAAGGCTCGTCAAGCTTATGGGGCGGTAATTTCCAGGGTCCGTAGAAGCACCGCCTTTGTGGAGTGGGACCACAGTTGCCGCACGCCATTCTTTGGGTACGTATTCTGTAGTAAGGCTAAAATTAAACAGCAGCCTTATGTGTGGGTTTAGTTCCTCATTCAGTTCGTGTAGCACACAGCCAGGGACACCGTCCGGTCCCATTGATGCTGTGTTTTTTTGCTTTAGAGAGAGCAGCTCTCACCTGGGCATCTGAGATGTTTGGGAGGCTAGACTCTGGTGGGATAGATATTTCTCCTTTTGGGGAGGAGAAATTTGCACTGAACCTGTCTGCCAGTATGTTGGCAATGTCTGTGGGTTCAGTGATTTTTTTATCATTTTGGACTAATTCTGAGCATATCTGGGAGTTTCCACCCAGGTTTCTAACATAGCTAAAGAAGGCTTTATGATTGTCTTTTGTGTCATTAGCGATTTTTCTCAAAGTTGGCCTTGGATGATTTTATGAGTGATCATAGTTTTTTGCTAGTATTGATCAGAGATGCCTTCCCATTTAGGGATTTTGCTCTGTCATGTAGTAGCTTTCTCCTCTTGTTGTAGAGTTTGTTTATGGCTGGAGTCCACCAGACCGGGCGCCTGCCTTTGGTGGAAAGGATCTTGATTTTATTAGGGATTGCTTGATCCATACATTCCTGGAGGTGCTCGTAGAAGGCATTTGTAAGGGTTTCAGCAGCATGGGTTGTGGTTTCCACTGGCTCGGGGGCCTTGAAGGATACCACTCCAGTCTTAAGAAGTGTGAAGTTTGCTTTTGAGAAGTTCTTCACTGTGGTCTTTTTTGCTGGGGGTGGGGGCAGGATGTGGATCTCCAGTGAGATTAATTTATGGTCTGATCTCACCAATGAGAGATATACTTCTGGTGTGGAGCATTTTGTCCCCATGTTTGTGATGATCAGGTCTAGTATATTTTCTCCTCTTGTGGGAATGGTGACTAGTTGTTCCATAGCATTTGAGTTTATGAACTCAAGGAACCTTTGGGCTAGGGTGTTGGGGCTTGAGTAATGTTCCCAGTCTATGTTTGGGTAGTTGAAGTCACCCAATATGATGGTGTTTGGAGAGACATTTATACTCTCCAGTGTCTTCAGGAAGGCTGTGTGGGTTTCCTGAGTTTGAGAAGGTGGTCTGTAGCATGTTACAAACTGTAGGGCAGTTTTACCTATGGTTAATTGCACCTGGGACATCTGTGATGGCTCTTGAGTGTGTACTGGTCAGTACATGTGAGTGGCCTTCATGTACGTGGTTACAGTAACACCAAACTGTGCCCTTCTGTGTTTAGAATCCATGTGCATGCAAGACAGCCCTTTGCTACTACTAAGTGTGTGAGCATACCCAGTATGCCGTTGTGTAGATGGACACAGAGTACATTCCAAACTGTGCCCTTCCGTGTTTAGAATCCGTGTGCATGCAAGACAGCCCTTCGCTACTACTAAGTGTGTGAGCATGCCCAGTACGCCGTTGTGTAGATGGACACACAGTACATTCCAAATGAATGTGTGATACTAAGTGTGTGAGCATGCCCAGTGACACCTTGTGTCAGTTATGTGCCTCTGTGTATGGGCATGGCCATTGAAATCCTGTATAGCGATGGTGGTCATCCAGGCAACAGATGTCCATACCCCACATCAGGATGGATTCCTACATTGAACACATTGGTTGACTGTCTTGAAGGGTGTACTGTCTGTGGTGCGTCTTGTATCTATGTAGTGTTGTAATAGTGCTCTGTAGATAAGCAGTTGTCCCGCTCACACCACTGCCATGTGTTTGTCTACATCTACCTTGGGACACTAATATGCTTTTAGTCTGCTCACTCTCTCTACATTCCCTATCACCATCTTTGCATTTGCGGATGATGTCATCCACCTAGAAGTATGCCTCTGGGAGTGCTGTTTTCCAGTAATCTCGGTAGCGCGCTCTGTAACTGCATAATGCTGTAGTGTGATAAGGTAGTTAGGTGTATGTTCGACTCCCAGCCCTGCCAAGTGTGTGTTTCCAGCTGCCTGGGGACAGAATAATGCTTTTAGACGTCTCACTCCCCATACATTCCATATCGGCATCTTTGCCTCTGCGGATGATGTCATCCACCTAGAAGTATGCCTGTGGGAGTGCAGTGATGCTGAAACTCGGTAGCGCATTCTGTTACTGCGTAATGCTGTAGTGTGGTATACTAGACAGGTAGGTGCTCGATTCCAAGGCATAGCAGGTGTTTGTGCTTGGCAGTTATACTGTATGTGTTGGTATCTGTGGTGGCTAGCTGCAGGATGTGTTTAGTGTGTTTTGTTGCTGACCTATATAGTGTCCACAGCCCGCATATTCTGCCAAGACACTGGGCTGTCAACACATACATTCACCAATAGGTCTGGTGAGTAAATGTCAGCAGCCCTACTCTTACCCTTGATACAGTCTGACCCATGTGATGCAACAAAACACACGTGCCTTGATAGTAACAACACTACATGCTGCAGGTGGCACATGTAGTTTCCTTTTCATTCCTGTCTAATGCTTTGCTGTCATGTGGTCCACTGTTGTGATATATATGCAATATCTACATATGTGTGTACATGTATATGTGTGTATGTGTATATATATATCTATATATCTATATATATATATATATATATATATATATATATATATATATGTCTATGTATATATGTATACAAATAATATATATGATATATGTAGATATAGAGAGATAGACATAGATGTGAACATATATGTCTGGGGACATCAGCACTATTGAATATTTGTGCCGGATGATCTGTACGTGATAACCTGGGATGTATGTACATCTGCCATGGCGTAGAGGTAATGCACATCGTCTGTAATGTGCAGGGTCACGGGTTGTAGTCGTGTAGACACTGGTTATTTTGTTGCTGGAAAGACCATGGGACATCGAATATGGTGATAGTAAGGCACCTGTTGCCAGTTGTGTACAGATCTGAGTGACACTGAGCAGTGGTTATTAATTTGGAGGTTCGGTATGGGTCATATGACTATTCATTAGAAGATTATACTATGCAGATGAGGTTGACAATAGTGTATCCCATTTATCCCCAGGGTGTGATGCAGGTCCCTGGAGTGTATGTGTGTAGTTAGCCGGGTGCAGGGCTCGAATATAGTTGACAGCATGGGAGGGGGGTCAGGCATACTGTACGTACATTGCAGAACTGTGCCTCGGGAGTGCTCCTGCCTTAGCACGCCTAAGCTAGGGGTGTGTCTATACCTGCCTGGTGACATTGGGAGGGACATCAGCAGTGGTGGGGTAGTCAGGGTGTACAGGCTGCACAAACAGGTGTTGATCACCACAATCAGCAGATGACATGGTCAGCCCACACCTGAACAGTACGGTAATGTGAGCAAGCAGCATACACACAGGTTTCTTCCGTACTCTACACCACCGGTGTATACCTGCGGGGACATGTCACGACACAGTCCAACCAAATGAGAAGGGCCGCAGCAAGCAACATAAACCAACATGTGCAGGAGGCTGAGGGCAGTGAGGATGTGTATGTTGCCGAACAACCCTTTCTTGGGTGACATAAGACTTTATAGGTCCAGGGTGACTTAGCAGGGGCTACATGAGCTGGGGATGGTGGAGCACTATTGGGTGGACAGAGACCTCCTACAGCGGCTTGATGACCTGTACCTGCCACACCTGACACATCAAACAGGCCAAGGGAAACCCATCACAGTGGATAACACGATATGTGTTGGCCTAGGTGAACTAGCCACAGGTACCTCACACAGCACAACTGGGGATATCATGGGTATCTCACAGGCATCTGCATCCAGAGTATTGCACCAGTTCACAGACGCCATGTCAACACATGCTAGTGAGCATTTACATGTCCTCAACACACGTGATTACACGTAGACCAGCAATATGCATCAGTTCAACCACATGGCTGACTACCCTGGGGTACTGGGTGCTATAGCCTGCACACACATACACATGGAAGCACCACCCGGTGAGTGGGGTAGGGCCTACAGTCACTGCAGGGGCATACCCTCTAACAGCTAGTTCATATGCGATGGCCAGGGCATGAGATTGAATGTGTGTGCTGTCAGCTATGATGATTCCGATATATGGAGTCTGACACAGCTGTACCACACCAATGCCAATATGGACATCCCCTACAGTCTCCTAGCGGGGGATGCTGGGTAAACACCGGTGTCATGGCTGATGACACCCATCAGCAATGCACACACACCTGAACACTCACACCATAATGAGGCGGATGCACAGGCAAGACATATAATTGTGCATGTGTTTGGGATGCTCAGTCCACGGTTCTGGTATCTGGACACATCCAGTGGAGCCCTGCAGTATTCACTAGCTACATGCACACAAGTTGTTATGGTATTTGCTATGCTACACAATCTTATCATGCAGTAACAGTTGCAGCAGGAACAGCATGGGGCAGGGCCACACAGCCCAACACCACTGCCAAGGCCTGTACAGGCACAGTGTGACTTGGCAAAGGAACTACCTGAGCAGGGCACAGTCAGCGAAAGGCTGTGCACAGTATGACCTGCCCTTGGCAAAGAGGAAACACAAGGCATATGCACTGACACAGTAGGTACCCACGAATTTCCCCTCTCTGACCCGCACACAGTACAATGGATGCCAAACATGACACTACCTGTGCTCAGCCATGTATAGGAGGTGCACTGTGTGCATCCGACATAGGCAGCACTCCAGCATCATCCTCTGGTTCAGAACACTCCCAGGGTACATCTATCGACCTAAGAATTGGCAAATGTATTAGAATATGTATTTACCCATTGCTATGGTATGTATGTGAGCATACAAGTGACTGTGTTGGCCGAATGTTAGGGCAGCAGACAGTACACATCCATAGTGGCACCATGACCTCTGTAGCACATATGGGGGTCACAATGGTAGCCATTAGTACACAGGGTGTCCTAACCCACTGCAGATCATGGGCTGACCATCATGTGTGTCCGTACAGCCCACACACATTCCATGCAGCTGGACAGGTGTGGACCAATACAGAAAAATGATATACAATGGCCTATGGATATGCCCAAAGAATGACCCCAACCCCCTAAAACACACACATACTACAGCAGGCCAGGCAGTTTGATGTAGGTTGTGAAAGCTAGGATGTTAAACACCACTGTGCTGGTATTTAAAGCTGGGATCTGACGTACACAGGTATCCCTCCAACCAGCAATTTAGGTAGGTCCACACACTGACATGGAATACCTGGCATACCAGTAAAGTAGCGGCAGATGTGTACAACTGTCAGCTGTGCCCCCCATCCAACCTACACATATGAGAGTCATGTGCACCACCCACGTTGCTGTGTAGGACTGTGGTTGCGGTCGGATGTCCCTCCACGCTATGCAGACATGTAGCAACTGTCAACCCTGCAGACACAGCATGACACCTGTCTGTGTAGAACGGAGGGTTCAGCAACACAGTACTAACTATCTGGACATGTGACACATGTGATACAGTTAACCATATTTGGCATGCTCACACACATGATGGTATAATGGTAATGTCGGTCGACAACATGTGTAACAATCATACTGGGCATGCTCACACACTGAAACACAGGACGGCCAAGCATGTATGCACCAGTGGTCCGGACATATCTGCCAGTACATTGCTATACTGTTGGATGACTGCACTGCATGGTGTGTGTGGTCTATTGTCTGTACATATGCCATGGTCTATTGTTAATTCACATGAGCTATGTGTGCAGGGTACTGCTAGCAACACGTGAATAGGGCGGTTCTTTGTTTGCGGACAGACAGACACCTTTGGATACAGACTGGGTAAGGCACATTCCAGCAGGTGGGAGCAGTTGTGCGTGGGTTTGCACAGTGTTAAGCACTGCTGACCTCTGGTTACAGCACCTTATACCCGTTTAGACTCCACATTTCTTTGACAGTGCACTACTGGCATACTGGTAGACAAACACGCTTACAGCTGCTCGCTCACTGACATTTCTGCTTACATTTGTCACTCACGCTGGGTATGTGCGATCCCTTGTGATGCGTATTACATCGGACTACATGACTACAGTATCGGGTATGTGTAACCATTTGGCAACGGCAGGCGTTCAACTGTACGGACTCGGCGGCCTGTCCAGTGATGTAATCATATTATATGCGTGTTCCTCATACGATTTGCTCCCATCTGCCTGATACATGGGAACCGATACTCTGCAATGCTGACATGTGAATATCATTTTGTTAACGCAGCTGTCCACCAAGTCATGCTACCGCATACCTACTGTACGTTTTCCACCTTTCAGATTGCACGACGTGAGACTGTAGGAGTGACTCCTTTCCCACTTTGCATGGGACAGTCCCTCATTAGGCATATGTCATGTGACAATACCAGACCTCTCAACCAATCGGGGACAAATTTCTACTGAATCAGGGAGAAGTCAAGAAAACATTAGGGACAATCAGGGACACTTTTAAAAAAGTAGTGCTATTAACTTGAAACATTGACAGAATCAGAGCATATCAATTAATACACATTTTCTGAAGTAAAAGAAGTTTATAACTCTTACTTATTGCCATTAGTCATTAAGTGTAATTCACCACCTTTCCTGCAAAAGTCACTAATTTTAGGAGGGATTCAGAGGCACAGAGTTAAACTTTCAGTCAAAATCAGGGACGTCCCTAAAAATCAGGGACAGTTGAGAGATATGGACAATACTCTAGCCATTGCAACTGTCCTGATTAAGGGACATTCTCATGTTGTACGTGTCTGTAGTGGTTGCTTGTTACAGGTCTTGTATACCTGACATGTCGATATGTTATATGTAGTAGCATAAGCAACTTTACTGCTGCTAGACTACGCTTTGATTTGTGCCGATATGTTTATTTCTGTACTATGCATGGCTGTAGGTATGTTCTGCCCTGGTACGTCTGACATTTCTACAGAGCAGGTTCCACTTTGGCTATTCAGAATGGTGGCAGCCCTATAGATCCTATATGTAGAGCTATCACATGTGTCAAGGCAACACATACCCACAGCCAGTGTTAAACTGACGACTTCCACGGTTTGCATATGTTAAGGTTATTCTTGTAGCATTATAATTGATAATACTGTTTCCTATTACATGTAGCTGTTTCTGATACAACAAATTAATTTCTGACACCACTACACTCACTGTATTGCTTCCTTTCCTGAACTCACAGGCCATGTGCCATAACTGTCATTTTGCAGGACACAACTGCCCAGATGGATGTGTCCCTCAAAGGCGTACGGGTGTTGAACCTCATCTATTATGCTATCATCTACCTAAGGTGGTCAGCAAATTATGCACTTTCCATCATTAGCAGACCTCACATACCAATGGGTGTGAATGAACACTGTATCAGGAACAATGCATAACACCCTGTGGGACACATTTAGATGATTGGTTCTATTAACCAGACACATTACAGTCACAGAGCATATGTATTCATTCATGTTTGTCGAGGTACAGGCTGTTTATGAGTCATACATGTTGTCATCTGTCATTACCTGTATTCCGCCACCTGTCCACCTAATATCACTAGTTCTGGAAGTGTTTAATTGGACTTTGTTACATTCTGATTCATAACTCTGGACGTCCATGCTATTCGGGTACACAGCACTGATTTGATCTCTATGTATTCCCCCGCTGGTTTACAGACTATCCGGTAGATGTGCTCTTCAGGTTTGGGAGGTGTAGGCATATGCTATGCCCACATAGGAATGTTAATGACTTCCACTGGGCGGGCCTACTACATCTCTGCCAACCAGCACCTGCACACTTAAGCCCATTATTGCATACCCATGGTCCACCTACCTGGCACCCTCTACAGCAGTCATGAGAAATACTTACTGCGAGCGCAGCTGGGGTATGAGCACACCCCTACACATTGCCCACTCTCCCCATCTCGGGACACATGTCGTACGTTTTGTCAGCCCATGTATTATCACACTTGCACACCCTACTGTTCCATGTACACCTACATCCTGCTCGCATCGATGACAACAGGTTCACACGTACCCTGAATTTTTGGGGTCCCGCAAGGGACTCCGTTATCCATGTTTAAAGTGTAGACCTTGCAGATCTCTCCCACTGGTATTTTCCTACCGGTGTTTTGGACAGTGGCAGTGTATTGATCTGTATTGCCTGTCTGTATGTCTGAACAGCCTAGCTGGGTGGTGTGGGGGGTACAACGTTTATTTATTGGATCTCCCAGTCACATATGCCCGGGTTGTAGATATGTTACCCCTAATTGCTGTAAAGTAACCTAGTTATGTACATGTGTATATCTACAATGACATATATATTTGTTTTGTGTGTATGTCTATATATCAATACCTGTTGATTGTATATATATATATATATATATATATATATATATATATATATATATATATATATATATATATATATCTGTATAAATATATCTGTGTATATAAATTCATATATATATATATATATGTATATATATATCTATATATATATATATATATATATATATATATATACACACGTTTTTATCTATGTATACATCTGTGTGTCCGTTAACCTATACATTTCCCGGACATAGACACTTACACATGTGTATTGGGTTTTATCCCTGCTTCAACAGCATACTATTGCCTTAGTCATTATGACAGCGACACTCCGGTGAACTTGTGATCAGTATATTGCACGTTATACAGCGGACAGATGTCACACGGTTTTCATTTCTGGGGTGCTGCTGTTAAGTGTGATGTGATACAGTGTCATTCGGCCTATTACTCGTATGCGCAGCCTATTATTCCTGCTACTGTGTTTGTTTCTGTGCACATTCATATTATTACTGTTGATAGAATGAGTGTTTGTGTTACTGAGATTGTACCTCAGTATATTGATGTCTTCATGTAGTTGTGTCTTTCTGCTTTTCCTGGTTTGAGGTTGTCACAACAGAACTCCGTTCTGCTTATGGGTGGCGCATAGGATTTTCGTGCCGGGCTGCCAGCCCTGCCGCACAACGTCCGACAACGATACGCCCATTCACGCATGTCTCAACGCAAATGACGCTCTATCTGGGAATCGCACCTATGTACTAGCTGACCTTCACGGGCCACTCCATTGCACGCGGCGCAACATACACTAGCACTCCTGTGTCCATAATCGCATATCCATAGTTTCTCCAGCACACCCGTGTTGAGTTTCCATGCATAACAGCCATTATACACCTGATATCGCAGCCATGACACACCTTTACACATTGCCCTCTCCAGATCATTGGGGCCCTACACACATTTTGTACTGCCTCGTGTATTCACAGGCTCACCATCCATTCATATTTGCACATACGTGCCTTTCCTGGTGTTATGGATTACGAACGGTTTGTGGGTTACAAGTGTAGGTGGTCGCAACATGTACTACATTCTGTCTGTTTACAATGTTGATGTAGCAATTCAACGATGTTATGGCCACTGGTATAACCCTGCCTCTGGTGTGAATAGCAGTGCTCTACTCACACTTGTGCAGCTTTATCTGACATACGCTGCGAGCACTTTATAATTCCTTACTTGCTCTCGATTCCCTTCAGAACCCTTATGTTTTCTTTCATCTTTCGGCGTTCCTTTCATATCTATCTATATATATATATATATATATATATATATATATATATATATATAGATATAGATATATAACTGCATATTTCTGTTATGTCTGTGGATATTTATCTATACACACATCTATCTAATAACTGCATATTTCTGTTATGTCTGTGGATATTTATCTATACACACATCTATCTATCTATCTATATATATATCTATATAAAAGTTACAGCTGTACAAGACAACATACATTTGCTATGCTAATAGCTGCATACACCCACGCAGGCGCACTTGCATCTACTTATTCTGAGTTACATATGTTTACTGGCACTTCTTTGGGATTACATGTGCCTTATTCCTTAGGAAAGTACCACTTTGATTGATGGAATCCGGTTAACGGACCCATGCGAACGCGGTCACCTTTACATGTATAAATGTTGGCTTTACAGCACAGAGGCATTCATTACACAATTAATATGTGCTACAGTTGTACTTGAACTGGGAATGCCTTTACGTTAGTCAGATGCTCTAACAACTACACTATTGTTGTTCTGGCTCATTTATATGTATACCCATGGTTCATAGCTACTCTGACATACGCCTGACCGCTTCCCTTACACAGCAGGCATCCATTCTCCTGCTGGGAAAACCACAGTACTACACTTACAACATTCTCTGTTTCCTACTGCTCTGGACCCATGCTGCATGTCTACTCACTCCAAGGATATTCAAAACTCCTACACTTATAGTCTTCGCACATACGCGTGTTTGATTGTCAGGGTATTCATGTGCTGGTCCAGGTTTAGGCTCGGCCGACTGGTGACTAGAACAGCCCTGGTGCTGTTCAAATATCAGATGTAGCACATGGACAGAGTTAGTCCAGATTTTAACATTCTACCTGTGTTTACAGACGCAGGTGTTTGGGCACCTCTGACCACATTATTAGGTCGGCGCTACATAATTTAGGGCGGGGAGTGGTTCCACTACATAATGCAGGGTGGGGGGGGGTTTCCACGTGTTTCCCTTCCCATGTGACTCTTTCATTCATTTATAGATACAATATTATTCTGGACATCAGTTATAAATTCACTACAGGTATGCAATAGTCCTGTCAACAGATGTGACAGTTGGTTGGTATACTTATGTGTACGGACCTCTGTGATACTCGGGGACTCATTTCTACAGTGACAGGGACAAGGCTATGACAACTCAGGGACAATCACAGACACTTCTACCATATTATTGCTATTTACTTGGAACGTGTTGACAGATTCGTAATACTACTAATTTTCTGCAGTTAAATGCATCTATTACTCTTCATTGTTGTAAGTAGTCATTCTCATTCAACACCTTTCCTCCAAAGGTCACAGGCTTTGTGTGTGGTTAAGAGGCTGGCCAGTTATTGAGCGAATGCTCTGACCATTGGTAACGTTGACATTGTCATATGTACAGGTTGGGATAGGGTTGCCACCTTTTCAAATGGCCAAGGTGGGACATTTTCGGAACACACATCAGATTTTACAGGCCGACACATACCCACGTTCAGTACAAAGGATAGAACTTTACCTTTTTGCCTAAATAAAAGCTTATTCTTGTAGTGGTTTAGTTGCTTATTCTGTTGTAACATTTAGGTATTTTAGATATAGAAATAATTATTTTATGCAACTATTACATAACATATGGGACATAATTATGTCCTACAATCTCAGGACATTTGCCATTTTTAATATTTTTTGTCAGGACACAACTGCCCAAAGAGGGACTATCCCTCGCAAAGTGGGACAGGTGGTAACCCTACTGGGGACACCAGATTGTTTAGGCCAACACATAGCCACGGTCAGTGCAGGTTTAGAACATTCATTAGTTTCCTAGCTGTGAGCCTATACCTTTAGCACTTTTGTTGTTTGCCTGTTTCTTGTACGAATTACGTTTATTCTATCCTGACGTGACCACTTTAGGCAACTGTTACATGCACTATTGTACATAGTTATTTCCTACAATCACAGGACATTTGGCATTGTATCGTTGGTCAGGTCACACCTACACACACAGTAATTGCCCCTCACACAGTGGATCAGGGGGTATCCTGTTTATGTCAGTGCCTTCATCACCCTTATTCCATGTGCCACTATGCGAATGTGTGCAATATATTCTTTCGCTTATTCGTGTCGGGACACGTGCGTCACGGGCAGGTGTTTAATCCTGGGTAGAAGGTTCTGTATGACCATCTAGGGCTGGACAGTCTTGTGCACCACTACTGCACATTCCAACTTGTGTCCAGATGTCTACAGGACTGGACATTGTGTCTTGATACCCATTCTAAAGTTTACACAGGTTACTTATCCCATGAGGGATATCCAAAAATTTAACAAGACCGATAATAACAAGACCGATAACGACCATTCTTCTGGCATTACGAAAATGTGCTGGGGGTTTTACATGCAAGGGATACATAGTTTGCAATCCTGAAACTGCCTAGGGTGACACTACCTACTACATATGCGTAGTGGTCACTATGTGTAGATGTGGCTGCGCCAAACTAGTAGGCCTAGTATGGCTCGATTTGGTGGACGTTCAGGTATGGGGGCAGGTTGTGTGCTGTGGAGGGGATGCTGGGTAGTCCATTATGCATCCAGGTGTGTTGCATTTGATATGGCCAGTTCCATCAGGACCAATCTGTGGGTATGCACATTTGTATCGCACATTTTAATATTCATATGTTTGTGGGATTGTGTTCTACAGTATGGCCTGTCTGGTTGTATTGCAGATGTGTATACATGTTTTTGTGTTTCTTTCTGCTTCACCCGCTGCTCCCTCATATACCTCCAGTTCACCTATTCTGCATACGACACAGTCTCGCCTTTGAGCACTATACCATTACCCATCCCCCCCACACACATATTCCTGACACTCCATCCATCACTGCTTTGGTTGATTGCCCATGACACGGTCAAGGTAACACATTGCATACCCTACATATGTCAGGTACTTGTATGGTTGTGTGGACTACCCTGCCATGTTTGACCTCCCACATGCTATACCTCACGCACATAGGTACACACCCATACTTAACTTTCATGACATGGTTGGTATACCCGGGTAATACCCGTTCAGCTGTGACACATCCTGATAAGTTCAGCCTGGATCGCAGATGTGCGGATTTTGGCCGACTGTTCTAATCATTGGTAGGATGCCACCTTTTCCTATGTCCAGGATGGGATATATTCCGGACACATATCCAATTGTACTGGACAACACATACACACAGTGAATGCTACGAATATTACTGCTTCATTCAGCCTACATGTTGCCTTATTGTTGTAGCAATTTATATGCTCCTTCTGTTTCGTTTACATGTTTATTCTATTTCCTGTCACATATGGTATATTAAATACGGTCATACCTATTGTATGTAACTATTACATGCGTTGTGGGATATAATTTGGTCATACAGTCACTAGATATTTACATTTATCGTGTTTTTTGTTATGGACACATCTGCCCAGCTGTGTACCCTCCCTCACAATATGGGTCAGCTGGTGACCCTGACCATTGGGCTGGACGTACCTATTGGCAGCGTGCTAACATGATGCATTTCACTTCCACTTGGTATAACTATCTACACTGCGTTGGACTATGGGCACATGGTTTTCAATGTCATTTGTTCGAGGGCTAGGGACCCATTATTCCCTACCGTGAATTTGTGTTTGCTTCTTCATTTTCTGTTCACAGGAACTGTCTTACATGCTTTGCATACATTTCAGTATCCACAGACACTGACAGATGTGATTACTATTGCTCGCAAATTGTTATATGAAAGCATTTTAGGTTGCACGTCGACAGCTGACATTTCCACGCCTCTGTGCGGCACTTCGACACGCCCTATGCACTCGCACTCCTTTCCTATGCACGTGGCTGTGGCAGCAGTGTGCCTTCATTAATATGCATTTGGCACTACTGCGCCATCTTCATGCCACACGGTTGGCGCAAGCCTAACGCCGGCCTTGCACCGAGCTTCATGAATCCTGGGGAAAGTGATATGCCATAGAACAATATAAAAAGAAACTGTAGCACAAATACATAAAGTGATATGCCATAGAACAATGTAAAAAGAAACTGTAGCACAAATACATAAGGTGATATGCCATAGAACAATGTAAAAAGAAACTGTAGCACAAATACATAAAGTGATATGCCATAGAACAATATAAAAAGAAACTGTAGCACAAATACATAAAGTGATATGCCATAGAACAATGTAAAAAGAAACTGTAGCACAAATACATAAGGTGATATGCCATAGAACAATGTAAAAAGAAACTGGAGCACAAAAACATAAAGTGATATGCCATAGAACAATGTAAAAAGAAACTGTAGCACAAATACATAAAGTGATTTATTTATTTATTTTATTTATCATTTGTTGACCGGGAAAGTCCGACTAGGTTCCACAGAGCCTTTTTTCAGTGGAGGCCCGGGGAGAAATGCTCCAGATGCATGTCTTTGGAATCTGCCATAGAACAATGTAAAAAGAAACTGGAGCACAAATACATAAAGTGATATGCCATAGAACAATGTAAAAAGAAACTGTAGCACAGAGACATAAAGTGATATGCCATAGAACAATGTAAAAAGAAACTGTAGCACAAATACATAACGTGATATGCCATAGAACAATGTAAACAGAAACTGTAGCACAAATACATAAAGTGATATGCCATAGAACAATGTAAACAGAACCTGGAGCACAAAGACATAAAGTGATTTGCCATAGAATAATGTAAAAAGAAACTGGAGCACAAAACCATAAAGTGATATGCCATAGGACAATGTAAAAAGAAACTGTAGCGCAAATACCTAAAGTGATATGCCATAGAACAATGTAAAAAGAAACTGGATCACAAAGACATAAAGTGATATGCCATAAAACACTTATATGGGGAGCACACCAAACCGCCGAATGCTCTGCAATAGGGAGTTTAAAAATGGAGCTTGAGCATTCACAACACCTAAATAACCTGGCCCCGGATGTGTGGGGGTGGTGGAATTGATAAGACACAGGTGGGAATAACAGATGTGGCACCCAGTGTGCACACTGTTATTAAAGCAGAAGACAAACAATCAAAAAACTAACATCCACCTTGCAGAAAAAAACAGTGAGATAAACTTCTAAAACCTAGATTCTACCAAACATAAGGTAAATTATGTACTTCTCACAGCTTTTGCTGGTATTTTACATTAATTTATGTTGGTATTACCTTCTACATTAAGTTATGTTGATACTAGTAGCATGCGGGAGAGGACAGTAGGCAGAAAGTAGCAAGAGTTAAGGGCTTGTGTTCAGAACCAACTACTGCATGGAATGGATTGGTCGCAGGCTTCTAGCATCCATGGTGGTGTGCTCTCCAGTATGTGGTTATTACAGTGTACATACATTATTGAAAAACCACTGATTAAACACATTTTGCTGGGTTTTGTTAATGTTTTGATTTTTCCCCTTCAAAAGACTGAGCAGGACCTGATCTGTGGTAGTGGCCTCGGTAACTGCACATTCAGGGAAGTGAATCTACTGCGATGGTAGGTTAGGGGAAGAATTTGCTGGGTTTTGCTAACATTTTGATTTTTCCCCTTCAAAAGACTGCGCAAGACCCAGTCTGTGGTAGTGGTCTCAGTAACTGCATTGTCTTATACACTTGTTATACTTACCAAAATATTCCACCAGTCTTCCTATAGTTATATTTTTATGGCCTACACAAAACTGGCTTCATCTAATGTAACTATTATTACTCTTTTCTTGCAATGGTAATAAATTATAAATGTGTAATTTTAATTTTTATTTCATAACTTTATAAATCCAGTCACCATTACTAGGGCAAGGATGAAACTTCGGATTGCTGTAAACCTGCAGTTCAGATGATTCCACTTTGTTTTTTTAATCTGCATTCTGATTTTGGCTAATCTAGGGCCATTTGAACATTCCCATGGAAAGCTTGGGATAGCTACAGAGTGCTATAGACTTTGGAACCATCTGGAGTGTGTCCATGTTATTTTGAAATAAGTTATGTAACACTGAGTGCACATTCACAATCGGTGAAATGCCAGAATTCACTGCTATACCTCAGGACACATTTGTATATTACTATGATTCATGGAGATGCATATGAATTAGCCTAATTTGCAAATCACACATGTAAATGGCCTTGCATTTTCGCCAGTATTGAGCATCACTGTATTAATTCATGTATAGCTGAGAATGGCAGCAAATATATTAGGATACCGTAGACTTACTACAGTGTGGACATATTTTTAAAATTATTGCTATTTAATAAGAAACAAAACTATTTAAGTATTGATTTAAGGCTGATTTGCAATGAAGATGGATGTATGTTGCACGTGGTATGATAGCACTGACTGACTGGTACATTTCTGTCATTCTGAAGTTGCATTTCATGCCAGTAGCAGACAATTTGATTACTGATACTGATTGTACATACATGGGTATAAATGTTGTAATTTACTACAGAGCATTTACTGTGCTAAGGACATAAACAAGCACGTATGATAAATTTGATTTTTTGGTAGTGACAGTGAAGAATAAAAAAAAAATGACAGCATTAGTAGTACATGACAAGGCAGATGATAGGGCAAGGATGAACTGTAGTTAACATATGCTACAGTTTGGCATAGATACATTGAGATGTATTGAGAAGTGAGAATCATACTGGCTTGTGTTAAATAATAGTTACTGTGGGTGCCAGAAATAGCTGGCCAGTGTTTTGCACTTTAAAAGGTGATTACATGCAAACATTACAGTCACACTTTCTGACAGTGCCTTTCCCACTTTTTTTTTTTTTTTTACACGTAGTACAGATGGAGAATAAGGGATCAAAGCAGAGAAAGGGTAACTTCAAACATGAGGAACGTTGTGTCCTTGTGGCAGAGTTTATGTCAAATGGGAAACTTCTTTTTGGTAAAGGGGGCCCAGACCATCCAAGAGGAACAAGGCCTGGAATCTAATAGTTATTGAAATAAATGCAGCTGTTGGCAGATACATATAGTTGAAAACAAAAAATCACTGAAAAACTTCCAAAAATAACGAATGGCAAGCAATAAAATAATCCGTTTATTCTATTTTACTAAAGCGCTTTTCGTACGTAGCATGTACGAACTTCATCAGAGAAAGGAACAGAAAATTAAAGTGCTATATAAATACTAAACACTCAACATCAGCTGATATATCAATTAAATTCATTAAAGACATATTACGGAATCAAAAAAAGCTTACTATATGAAATTAAATTTAACACTGTATTACGGATATTAAATGCAGCACAAATATACCAAAACATATTAGTGTAACCCACTTATAAAAACAATTTATATTAAAAATAATTAAATAATTATATTACAAATATTAAAACGGCAACAAAATTTTATAAGTCATGAATTACTTATAAATAAATATATACACTAAGATCTAAGTGCGTGTGAATAAATAAATGAATGAATTAATGAATTAATAAATAGATAAGTTAATAATAATACTACCATATAACATTAATCCTGTAGAATTCCTATCTACTAAGACTTTTAAGTTTTAATAAGGCCATTATAGAACACATGTCATTTAAACCTGGCCAGTTATATGAATACAATCTAATCTGTCAAAGTAATTCTAACTTCTCTAATTCAATTTCTATGGGGCCACCCCTAATATTAGGTATTAGTTGATCTAATACCCAAAATTTAAAAGTATGTGCGGGGTATTCAGAAACATGCTTAGCCAATGCATTATCTAATTTAGATTTTTTTATGTTGTAAATGTGTTTGTAGATTCTGTCTCGTAATCTACGAACAGTTTTACCTACATAATAACATGGACAAACGGGCATGTGGCTAAGAAAATGACCATTTTGGAATTACAATTATTTCTATACTTACTTTTTATATCAAAATTGTTAATAGTAATAGAATTACTCACAAAAATGAATTTACAGTAAGGACAGGAACCACAACTGCGCATTACTTTATTAATAACCTTATGCTTGATATTATTAATGCCCTCCAGTAATTGCTTGAAATTTCTATCCCTTCTTAATGTAAATCTTGGTACTTTACCTACTTTATCTACTAATTCCTTGTTTTCTCTTATAATGTTCCAATTCTTGGATACGATTCCCTTTATAAAATAAAAATCAAAATTAAAAGTTAGAATCAAACTGTATTCAAAGGGAGACGTTATTCTTTTCTCCTTACCATTAATTATTAGATTTGCTGTATCACAAAGGGAATTCTCTAATCCATTAATTGATGTCTCCAAAATTTGTATTTCACTAAGGGCCAGATTCAGGAAGGCTTACACGGAGTTCAAGAGTAGTGTAAGCCTCCGTGTAAGCCTCCCGATTCAGGAACAGCCCAAATCTCCGTGTAAGAGACAGCTAACATGTCTCTTACATGGACTGGGCGTGGAAATGCTCAATACCTCATTTGCAGCTGAAAGATATGCAAATGAGGTATCTGAGCGATCCACGAAGCAGAAACCAGTCTGTGTAACGGACGTGTTAGCTGCAGAAATGTACTCAGCTGACAACTGAGAACATTTCTGCAAAATTAAAAACGGAGCTATGTCAGCTCCAAATAAAGGGTGCATTTGTTTCATTAAGCATGCCAATGGCCAAATATGTGGCCATTGGCATGAAAAGTGTTGCAAAAATATGTAATATAACGTTTTTTTTTTCCACGGGATTTTAAGGTTTAACTGCAGCACACCCAGCAAAGCGGTGCGCTACCTAAAACTAAAAACCGAAGCTTATAAGCCCACAATTGTGGGATTTATGTATTACATGTAATGTCAATGGAGGGACTTGCAGACCAAAAACAATATGGCCTCCGTTTAGTGGTTGTCAAGGGGGGGAAGCTCCGTGTAAGACATGTAACTAGCCATTACTAGGCAATCCAATGTAAATGAGGGTTACAATACTGAATCACACTGCCACATAGGTAATGATCACTTTCTGAGTAGTGTAAGAGTTAGAGAAGGGGGAGGAACAGAGTAAGAGGTAGGTGACATCATGGGGGGGAAGGATAGATACAAATGTACCAGATTGGAGGGCAATGTAAGGTGAAAGATGACAGACAGACCTCAGGGAGGGAGGTGTGTCCCAACAGAACACTAGGAAAGTCAAGAAATTGAAGGTTTACGCTATCCCTACACTCAAAGTTTCTTGATATACGTGCATGCGCGCGTGTGCATGCGTGTAAGGCAGGTTCAACATGTGGGAGCGTGTTGCAAACCATGTACAACGGTTTGCGCGGGCGTGCACGTGTTTAAGGCAGTGTGCGCGCGTTTTAACATGAATCAGCCTAGTTAACACCGTGTAAGGATGTGTGCGCGCATGTAACACCGTGTAGGGATGTGTGCGCGCGTTTAAGTGACTGTGAGCGTGTTTAAGCTGGTGTGCACATTGCTCCCCTTCAGGAAACAGAGAGGAAACAGGAAACAACTAAATTACACGGAAACTGCCAAAGGATACTACTGCAGTTAATTGTTGGAAACAATTGGAAGCAGGCAATTATGCAGGCAGACTAGAAGCCCAACCCAGCACTTAAAACACTGCAAAGAGCAGTGCAGGGTGTTTCTCACAAGAGATACTGCAGGAAAGTAAGCTATCAGAATTGAAAACTGAAAAAGCTGAACTCAGAGCAGAAATGCTAGGGGCTGCCATAGCTGTTATAATCAGGCAAAGGTGAATTGCTGAGGGTGGTGCCAATGCAGATGCTGACAGACAACCCAGAGTGAGGAGAAGGAGAAGAGTATACAGGCCCAGGGTCACCTACCATGGGTTACATGAGCTGGCGATAGTAGAGCGCTACAGAGTGGAGAGAGACCTTCTGCAGCAGATTGTTGAGCTGTGCAGGCCACATCTCACACACAGAACCAACAGAGGGGAACCCATCCCAGTGGAAACCAAGGTATGTGTTGGCCTAAGAATACTAGCAACAGGTACCTTCCAGAGACCAACTGGTGATATGATGGGGATATCACAGGCATCAGCCTCCAGGGTACTGCACCAGTTCCTGGATGCCATGTCAGCACATGTCGGTGATCATATATATGTCCCTAATGACCGTGAGGTTGTGGCCAGCAATATGCGTCTCTTCCAGCAAATAGCGGGATACCCTGAGGTGCTGGGTGCAATAGACTGCACGCATGTACGCATCAAAGCACCAGCTGGTGAGCGGGGTAGAGTCTACATTAACCGCAAGGGATACCCCTCCATCAACTGCCAGGTCGTGTGTGATGCCCAGGGCATAATAATGAATGTGTGTGCTGGCTGCCCTGGGAGCTACCACGATTCCCACATCTGGCATCTGACGCAGCTGTACCAATCATTTGCCAGTGGGGACTTCCCACACGGACACCTAGTGGGGGATGCAGGTTATGCACTTGAGCCGTGGCTGATGACACCCATCAGAAATGCACACACACCTGAACAGGAACGCCATAATGAGGCACACGCACAAACACGTAATGTCATAGAGCATGTGTTTGGGCTGCTGAAGTCACGGTTCCGGTGTCTGGACACATCTGGTGGAGCCTAGCAGTACACACCAACTACATGTACCCAAATGGTCATGATATGTGCTATGCTACATAATATGATCCTGCGGAAACAGCTGCAGCAGGACCAGCACAGGGCTGGGCCTAACATCCCCCCACCATTGCCAAGGCCACCACAGGCAGAGGGTGACTCGGAGGAGGAACAACCTGACCTTGTCCCAGTAGGCAGAAGGAGGCATGCCCAGTATGCCCTGGCCTTGGCAAAGAGGCAACGCATAGCACATACACTTGGTCAGTAGGAACACTGGGACTGATACCCACTCTGACTCACTCATATAGTAACAGGGATGCCTAACATGACACAACCTGCTTCCAAACATGTACAAGGAGTGTAGTATGTGCATCCAACAGAGGCAGCCCTGCAGCACCACCTGAGGCATCAATGCCATGTGTTAAGTAATGTAATACCATGTACCATATGCACACCTGAGGACCCGACTAACATCCACCCACACCAATCATAAACCACAAAAAACACAAACCTACCTCATAGGTACCACAAGTGATAGTTACCTAGATATAATGCTACCCAATGCCAGAAGTATAAATGCGTGCAGTGTAAACGCACACAGTATAGAGAATGTAGATATCAGTGCTGTAATAGAAAACAGGGTCAAAGCCCACATCAACACCCTGACACTACCAGGTCACACCTCTGTCCTAATAGCAGGAACTGCCCCAGGCCTACTCTGGCAATGTGAGTGTCAAATGAAATATTACTGTCAACCTGGGTACCCAGGACCCTGATAACCTCGTCTGTGCTTAGAGGATTGCCACCTAGATGGGAACTAGGGGTAACCCGGTTGTTCCCGAAGGGTATGACTATGCATTGTTTAGCGTTTAACGTAAGGCCATGGCTCTGGCACCAGTTATCTGTGTCTATGAGACCCTTCTGAAGGATGTGTGTGTCAGATGGGTTTCCAACTATGCTTCCCAGTTTGCAGCCATCTTCAAACTTTGTCAGCCATAATCCTCCTGTGTTTGCTCGTACTTCTGAAAAGTAGATGCTGATCAAATGTGGGCCCAGGACTGAGCCCTGTGGGACACCACTTGTGACAGCTCTGGAGTGTGACATGGCACCAGCAACTTTGACCCTGTGTGTTCTGTCACTTAGCCAGTTTGCGACCCATGCTGTGATGTATGGGTACACAATTAAGCTGGTGATGTTTTCAATGATACCTGAGTGGGGTATTGTGTCGAAAGCCTTTGCCAGGTCAAGGTAGGCTGTGTGGACTGCCTTGCCCATGTCAATGGCCTGGGTGACTGTCTTGAAAAAGTCAACCAAGTTTAAAAGGCATGATCTGCCCTTGACAAAGCCAAACTGGATTGGATCCAATGTCTGCAAGTCCCCTATGTCTTCATTTATAATTCCCATTATGATCCTCTCCATAGCTTAGCAGAACAGGCTTGTCAAGCTGATGAGATGGTAGTTTCCGGGGTTGGTGGAGGCACCTCCTTTGTGAAGTGGGTCCACCATTGCTGTATGCCACACCTTGGGCACATATCCTGAGGTGAGGCTAAGATTAAACAGCTGCCCTAACTGCGGGTGTAATTACTCATTGAGTTCATGGAGCACACAACTGGGGACATCATCTGGTCCCATGGATAAAGTGTTTTCTACCGTGGATAGAGCAGTTCTCACCCCAGCATTGGAGATGTTTGGGGGGGCTACAATCCTCTGGTGTAGATACCTCTCCAGTTGTGGGGAGGGGGGGAGAAATCTGCACTGAACCTGTCAGCCAGTATGTTGGCAATGTCTGTAGGTTCTGTGATATTTACATCATTCCCAACTAATTCTGAACATATCTGGGAGTTCCCTCCCAGGTTTCAAACATAGGTAAAAAAGGCCTCATGATTGTCCCTTGAGTCCTGAGTGGGTTTACTCTCAAAACTCACCTTGGATGATTGTATGGGGGAACCCAGTGTTTTACTCACAATGAGCAGGGGTGTCTTCCCTTCTACGGATGTCGCTCTATCTTGTAGTAGCTCCTTCCTTCTGTTGTAGAGCTTGTTTATGGCTAGGGTCCACCAGACTGGATGCTTGCCTGTGGTACAAACAGTCTTTGTCTTGTTTGGGATTGCCTGATCCATGCAGTCCTGGAGTTGCTGGTAGAAGGCATTTGTATGTGATACAGCGGCTTGGGTAATGGTGTCCGCTGGCCTGGGGGCCTTGAAAGAGACCACACCAGTCTGTAGAAATGTGATGTCAGCATCTGAGAAGGTCTTCACTGTTTGTTTTTCTATCTGGGGTGTGGGTGGGATGTGGACCCCCACTGAGATTAGTCCATGATCTGATCTCACCAATGATGGGTATACTGCTGGTGTTGAACAGTGTGACCCCATGTTCATGATGATGAGTTCTAGTATGTTGTCTCCACTTGTGGGGATGGTGACCAGTTGTTCCATGGCATTTGAGTGTATGAACTCTTGGAACCTTTGTGTTAGAGTGTTGTGGCATGATTAGTGATCCCAGTCTATATTTGGATAGTTGGAATCACCCAGTAGTATGGTGTTTGGAGATACATATATCCCCTCCAGTGTTTACAGGACAGCTGTGTGAGGTACCTGAGTTTGAGAGGGTGGCATGTAACATGCTACAAACTGCAGAGCCATCTTGCCTATGGTTACTGGCACCTGGATGGTCTCTGATGCATCGTGTGTTGCCACCAACCTCGAGGCGAGGGTGTCCTTGATGAATATGGAAACCCACCCTCCTTGAGGTAACACCCGATAGTGCCGGGGTGCTGTCAGAAGCTGTGAACCAGGTTTCAGGCACAGCACAGACATCAATGTGCTACATACTGAGAAGGGCATCGAGTGTGTGCAGCTTGAGGTTGAGACCTCTGGCATTGAGCAGCATTACCCTTAGTGTCTTTCCTTTTCTGTGTTCTAGGGTGGTAGGTGTAGAATCTGAATCTTGCATAAAAAAGGCACAATGGGTGTGGCAAGAGCATTAGCCGAAATCCGGAAGCCCAGGGGTGACAGGTGCAAGCCTTCCCTTGCAAATCAGCGTGGCCTATCCAGCATGTCATCCCAGGCAGACAGACATTGGACCCCCTTTGAATGACACCATAGTTTAAGCAAATTATTACAGCTGATCATCTTGTCTCTGTTTATGTGGCATCATACTTGGTGAAGGTAGGATACTGCTCAAGGTCAGGGTCATACCTGCATGGCCTACATAATCAGAGGGATCCTCTATGTCTCTGTCCATGTAGTCCAGGGAGGTACATCTCAGGTCGTTCACACCAGCATGGATAATGACTGGGTCAGACTTGTACTTGCAGTTGAGTGACCTGAGTGCTTGCATTATGTGGTGGATTGCAGTGCCTGATAGGCAGCTTACTGTGACCTCCTCCGTACTCGATCTGGTGAGCGGGACGTCAGTGTGTCAGACTATGGAGTCACCTATATCAAGTGTGTCTGGCATTGTGTTTGGCCTCAAGGGCTGTGACTGTTTGGCACACCGACTATGTGATCAATGTGTTGCATGTGCTGTGCCCTGTGGAGGCAGTTGTGTGAGTATCTGCTGTGGTGGCCACTGCCGTTTTGGTAGACTCCTGATCAGAGCCTCCGAGTATGTCTTCGTGTGTCTATGTGTATGATTTTAAGTTGTGATAGTGCCATGCGAGACTAGGTTTGTGATGTGTGTGGTTACCTTCACCTTCTCTCTGGTCTTGCTAGTCCTATGTTGAGAGAGCTCAGCCTCCACCTTGGCTATATAGTTGCATCTCTCACATGTATGTGTGTTTTATGGGAGAAGGAGAGGGTTGTCAGTGTACATGAGGCAAGTGTAACATTGCCTCAATATTCCCAGGTTCACCAGCTGAGCAGGAGAGGACACTAGCAACTGATCCCTAGACATGCTAGAAGGAATAGACAAAACAAGGTTGGAATACAGGGAGATATCAAGCCCCCCAAACCACATCATAGTGTTTGACTGACAATACCTACACATACACCAGTGTTTCATAGTGTCATAGTCTACTACTAGGCTATCTGCCCTAGTGCATGTATAAGCCTAGCCATAGTGATGTGGCTATTGCCATCCCTTATAGTGGTAATAAGTGTACAGAATAGATTCTGAATATTGTGCCTCTGACTTAGTAGTGACACATTATGACCCCCTTACGTAATTGAATAACATGACTGTGCCTCTGTCTAGTCTGTGCCTCTGTCTCATATGCAGTTGTCCAGATGTCTCCTGAAGAGAGTCAGTGAGGGACTCTGTCAAACATGAACTGGGATACTCTGCTAGAGTGTGAGATGCCTCTCAGTTATGACTCTGTCCCTCCAGCATGTCCTATACATGTATGTGCTGAGGTTCAAGTCCTCAGCTCTCATGGCTCTGGTGGATTTGGATTGCTTGCAGTGGAGCATGTCTACCAAATCCTGATTGGACATGGTCTTGTATGTCAGGCATAGGTCACCTGTAAGTATGCGGTATGACACTGAACAAAGCTGGATTTCCTCTATTCTGGAAGCATATGACATGTGTTGAAGAACCCTGATCTTCATGGTAGGTACTTTTGGGGTGTCTCCAGCTGTTGCAAGTGCTGGGCGAGGTACATACCATATGGGGCTTTGTATTCAATCATGGGCCTGATAAGGGAGAAGGATAGTGGAACAATGACCTCCTATGATCTGGATGGAAAACCCTCCATGATAAGGTGGGCAAGATAGAAAGTCTTCCTAACCACTTTGGCAACAGGGGTGTCAAAGAGATGTCACTATCTACATGTGTCCCCAGGTGTCTGATTTGTTGTCTGTGCTCAGTGGGTTGCTGTCTATGTATTGATCTGTGGGTACTTTGTTCCTCCCAAAGGGGATGAATACACATCAGTTGCATTCAGTTTCAGGCCATGCATCTGGCACCAGCTATCCGCCTTTGTGACGGCATTCTGTAGTATGTGTGTGCCGGCTGATGTATTCACTATGGTGCCTAGGTTGCATTCATCTGCAAACTTTGTCAGCCACAACCCCCCTATGTTTGCTTTCACATCTGAAAAGTAAATACCAATTAAGAGGGGTCCCAGGACACATCCTTGTGGGACACCACCTGTGACTGGCTTAGAATCTGACAAGGCACCTGCAATGTTGACTTTATGGGTTCTGTCTCTTAGCCATTTTGCAAACTATCCTGTGACATATGCTGTTATATGTCAGCTGTTGAGCTTGGCTATGATGCCTGAGTGTGGTATTGTGTCACAGGCCTTAGCCAAGTGCAGGTAGGCTGTGTGGACTGTGTAGCCCTCATCGATGGCCCTACTGACAGTTTTAGTAGTCAACTAGGTGCAAAAGGAAGGATCTGCCCTGTACAAAGCTGAACTGGGTGGGAACAAGGGTCCGTAGGTCAGCGATGTGTCTGTGTAAGAGCTCCATAATGACTCTTCCCATAGCTTTGCAGACAAGGCTGGTTAAGCTTGTGTGGTGGTAGTTGCCATGGTCTGTGGAGGCATCTCCTTTGTGGAGTGGGACCACTGTTGCTGTACGCCAGTGTTCAGGTACATATCCTGTAGCAAGACTAAGGTTAAATAGCAGTTGTATATACGGGTCCAGCCCCTTCCGGAGGTCACATAGCATGCAACCGGGGATACCAGCAGGTCCCATGGATGCTGTGTACCTGTCTTTGCTGAGTGCGGCTCTCACATGGACATCCAAGATGACAGTGAGGTTACATACAGCAGTGATAACTATCTTCTTTTGGGGGTGAGGGAGGGGGTAAATCACACTGAAGCTGTCTGCCGGAATGTTGCCAATATCTGTCAGGTCACTGGAATATATGTTGTTGTGTACCAACTCTGAGCATATCTGAGGGTTCACAACCAGGTGTCTGACATAACTGAAGAAAGCAGTGTGGTTACCTTCATTGTCTTTGGTGATTTATGTCCCCAAGTTGACCTTGCATGTCTTTATGAGATAATGTAGCTTTCTACTAGTGCTGATCACAGCTGTCTTCCCTTTTGGAGATGTAGCTCTGTCTTGCATTAGTAACCCTCATCTGTCATACAGTTTGTTTATGGCTGGGGTCCACCAGACAGGACACTTTCCCTTTGTGGAGAGGTTCCTGTTTTTATTTGTGAATGCATGGTCCATGCTGACTGACATCTAGCTAAGGGGAGGTCATTGTGGTTCTGCAGTTATCTTTCATCAGCATTAGAAATGACCACAACAGCCCCTGTGGGGTGTACCTCATGCAGACACATCCAGCACCTGTAAAGTCCACAACAGTATCTCACCAGGAGTATGAAAGAGCTGGAACACATGTAATGTGTTGCCTGATTAAACAGAGTGCAGCTCCACACACTGCCATGCTGTCCACCCAGATGCAAGCTGTGCCTGATGTAGAAAGCCATGTCCAAGCTGGAATCAATGCACATGCTGTACCTTGTACAATCTGAATGTCAGGGAGCTATGCACATGAGGGACCTGAACCCCAGCACTGACATACATAGGACAGGCTGTACTGCATTATCCATAACACAGAAGCCACCCCCATGCATGAGTAAACTGCCAGTACAGGTTGTCCGTAGAGACACTCGTTGAGTCCCCTCAACAGGAATCCTAATGAGTGGATGGGAGATGGGAGGTTTACCCTGGGTATCAATGTTATGTCACAGGTAGACAGAGGCACAGTATACTAAACAAGACATATGTCATGGCAAACTACACTTACAATGTGTTGATGGACAAACACACTCTCCTACTAGCATTAGAAATGGCCTAGGGCACATCGGTATTGTTTGCCAATGTACACCCATGTTGTGGAATACACTACTGATGTTGGATGAGGCTGTTGTAAGTAGTTCACATCTGAACATAATGCAACATGGTCAGATAGGTTCATAGGTACATAGGTTTATACTAGGCTATCTTCCCTAAGGCAGGTATAAGCCTAGCACAGAGTTCGTTGGTGTACACCACCCCTTATATGTAAACAGTACTGTGCCCATTATTTTGTCATGCCTCTCTCCAGCAGTGACACAGTGATGATCCCCGGGTTAAAAGTATGACCTTCCATCCACAGGTCAAGATACCTCTTGAACACAGCCAGCAAGGTGCTCAGCCTCACATGGACCGGGATTGTATTCCACAGCATAGGGAGTCTCCGGGTAATAACTCCATCCCACCAACATGTCCAACGTACATCCCTGCTAAGGTGTAAGTAACCTGCACTAGTGGTTCAGGTGGATCTGCCAATTCTGAGGTGGAGCATGTCCATTAATCCCTGTTTGGACATGGCCTTGCATGTCAGGCACATGTAACCTCTAAGCAGACGGTATGTGAGTGAATAGAGTGGGAGTGTCTTCAATCTGGCAGCATATGACAGCTGTTGGGGTTCCTTGATCCTTTAGGTGGGGGACATTCAGGGTGTCTCCTATTGCTGCAGATGTTGGGTGAGATACATCCAGAATAGGGCATTCTACTTGATCACCGTTCTGATAAGTGAAGAGTACAGGGGAACAATCACCCACTAGATCTGGATGTGAATCCCATCCTGATCAGGTGGGCAATGTAGAAGGTCTTTCTAGCCACATGTTGTGCACTTTGACTTCAGGCCATGGCTCTGGCACCAGCTATCAGTTACCGTGAGTCCCTTGTGAAGGATATCCGTGTCTGATGCACTGTCCACTATGGACCCCAGTGTGCAGTCATCTGCAAACATTGTCAGCCAATGTCCTCCCATGTTGGCCTGTACTTCTGGGAAGTACATGACAAACAATGGGGGCCAAGGACTGAGCCCTGTGTGACACCACCTGTGACCAGCCTGGAGTCTAACATAGTGCCAGCAACTCTAACCCTGTGGGTCCCGTCCTTAAGCCAGTTTGCAACCCATCTTGTGACATATGGGTTTACATTTCAGTTGTTAGGGTTTTCCACAACACCTGTGTGGGGTATTGTGTTGAAAGTGTTTGCAAGGCCAAGGTAGGCTGTATGGACTGCCTTTCCCCAACAATGGCCTAAGTGACCGTTTTGAAGATGTCAACCCAGTACAAAAGGCATGATCTGCCCTTGACCAAGCCAAAATGGGATGGGTACAATGTCTGCATGTCCCCCATATCTTTGTTTATGAGCTCAATTATGATCCTCTCCATAGCTTTGCAGACTACACTTGTTAAGCTTATGGGGCAGTAATTACCATGGTCTGTAGAGGCACCGCCTTTGTGCAGATGTGCACAACTGGACCCTAACCAGGCTGTTGTGCACACTATGGAAATGTAAAGCAGTGATAGGACTAAAGCCCAGGATACTGACCACCACAGTGGAAGTACTGAACCACTACACTATACAGTACTACAGTGTTAAGTCAGTATGAACGGATGTTGACAATTGTGTGCAAAGTATCCCATGCAAAACCTGCAGGCACAGTATACTCCCTGTTGTGTTCACACAAAAAGCATCTGGACAGTAACTACACAACATGGCACAGAACACACAACCATAAACTGGAGGTATTTGTTGAAGGTCACACTCATCCACAAATGTGATGTGCTGCAGAGTTCAACATATGGAAAGCCCACACTGGGCATGCTCACATACTTAGATAAATGAGACATCTTTCACTCAACATGCCATGGGAAGGCTGAACTGGGCATGCTCACACACTTGGTCCAAATATTACTCCTAGCAAATGTGAAAACACACCGGAGGATGCTCATTCCCCTTTCTAGACACTGATCATGTAAGCACCCTATAAGTATATCAGGAGAAAAGGAATCTCTCAGTAATCCGAATAGCGTGCTCTGCTAATGCATCCATCTCTAGTGTCATAACATAGTTAGGTAGGGGTTTGAATCCAGCAAGTGTGTGTGAAGGGGAGTGAGTGTGTATGAAAAGAATGTCCCTTTTGGCAACTGGAAAACACACCACAGGATGCTCATTCCACTTTCTAAACTCTGATGATGTCCGCACCCTATAAGTATATCATGTGAAAGGGAACCTCCCAGTAATGCGAATAGCGTGCTGTGCTAATGCATCCATCTCTTGTGGCATAACATAGTTAGGTAGGGGTTTGAATCCGGTAAGTGTGTGTGCAGAGGGGTAAGTGTGTGTGTATGAAAAGAACACCCCTTTTGGCAACTGGAAAACACACCACAGGATGCTCATTCCACTTTCTAAACTCTGATGATGTCAGCACCCTATAAGTATATCATGTGAAATGGAATCTCCCAGTAATGCGAATAGCACGCTGCGCTAATGCGTCCGTCTCTAGTGGCATAACATAGTTAGGTAGGGGTTTGAATCCAGCACGTGTGTGTGCAGGGGGGGTAAGTGTGTGTGTCAGTGTGTATGAAAAGAACATCCCTTTTGGCAACTGGAAAACACACCACAGGATGCTCATTCCACTTTCTAAACTCTGATGATGTCAGCACCCTATAAGTATATCATGTGAAAGGGAATCTCCCAGTAATGCAAATAGCGCACTGTGCTAATGCGTCCGTCGCTAGTGGCGTAACATAATTAGGTAGGGGTTTGAATCCAGCAAGTGGCAAGTGTGTGTACAGGGGGTTAAGTCAGTGTGTATGAAAAGAACATCCCTTTTGGCAACTGGAAAACACACCACAGGATGCTCATTCCACTTTCTAAACTCTGATGATGTCAGCACCCTATAAGTATATCATGTGAAAGAGAATCTCCCAGTAATGCGAATAGCGTGCTGCGCTAATGCGTCCATCTCTAGTGGCATAATATACTCTAAGTAGAGGTTCGAATCCAGCAAGTGTAAGTGTGTGTGCAGGGGGGTCAGTGTGTATGAAAAGAACATCCCTTTTGGCAACTGGAAAACACACCACAGGATGCTCATTCCACTTTCTAAACTCTGATGATGTCAGCACCCTATAAGTATATCATGTGAAAAAGAATCTCCCAGTAATGCGAATAGCGCACTGTGCTAATGCATCCATCTCTAGTGGCATAACATAGTTAGGTAGAGGTTCAAATCCAGCAAGGGGCAAGTGTGTGTGCAGGGGGGTAAGTGTGTGTGTCAGTGTGTATGAAAACAACATCCCTTTTGGCAACTGGAAAACACACCACAGGATGCTCATTCCACTTTCTAAACTCTGATGATGTCAGCACCCTATAAGTATATCATGTGAAAAGGAATCTCCCAGTAATGCGAATAGCGTGCTGCGCTAATGCGTCCGTCTCTAGTGGCATAACATAGTTAGGTAGGGGTTTGAATCCAGCAAGTGTGTGTGTCAGTGTGTATGAAAAGAACAACCCTTTTGGCAACTGGAAAACACACCACAGGATGCTCATTCCACTTTCTAAACTCGATGATGTCAGCACCCTATAAGTATATCATGTGAAAGGAAATCTCCCAGTAATGCGAATAGCGCGCTGTGCTAATGCGTCCGTCTCTAGTGTCATAACATAGTTAGGTAGGGGCTTGGATCCAGCAAGTGTGTGTGCAGGGGTGGGTAAGTATGTATGACTGAAATCCCCCTTTTGGCAACTGGGAGAACACACTACAGGATGCACATACCCCTTTCTAAACGATATCACAATTATGTATGGCTTTTGAGTACAGACATGCCACATGTGTTTTGCCCACACAGAATGCCCATGTGTGCGGGTTGTCCCTCACAATAATGCATGACATTGATTAAACCAGTTATGGCAATGCACACATGATGTATGTGTGTGCCAAATACACATATGTACCTGTGACCTTCAATAGTTACCATGTGTGATGCCTGACAAATGTGAATACATGGTATTTGCACAGGGTAACATTATGACTGTGGTCTTCTGTGCAGGTGCTGCATGTGGGATGTGTATATACAGTGTGAGATGTAGATGCTATCAGCCTAGTAGTGAGGGATACACACCTGGTCTGTGGCATATAGTCTACATGTTGCTGATGTACAGGTGCTGCATGTTTTCACCTGTTGTGGGAGTGGTAAGACGTTATTCCACAGCAATGCAGTGACAGCATGCTAAGAACCGTTCAGCCAGGGTGTTGTAGCTACATTAATTCATTAGCATTCAGTAATATGTCAGAATCCCTGGTGAGGGTCTGATGCCAACCAAGGTTAGGGGTCTACTAGCCTGTGACACTTGCTCAGTGATCCCTTCCATGTTCCCTGTCATGTATCCCAGTGAGGGACATCCCACATCAGCTGTGGTGGCATGGACAATGACTGAGTCATATGTGTCCATGCATCTGACTGACCTGTATGTTTGAGTTATGTGGTGGACCACAGTGCTCCATGAGCATATCACTGTGACCTACACATTGTCCAGCCTGGTGAGCATGTTCTCACTGTACTGGACAATAAAGGTACCTAACACAACTGCGGCAGTAGTGTTGTATAGCTGTACAGACTGTGCTTGTTTGACACACAGGATTTGTGTGCTATGTGTTATGCGTGCTGTGTGCAGGCCTAATGTATGCCTGTGTGCCAGCTGCAGAGATGTCTGCCAGTCATGCAGGATGCTATCCTTAGGCTCCACAACTGACCCGGTGTGTTTCCATGCTTGTATTGCTGTCCGTGTAGGTCCACATCAGACTGGTATTGCTGTCACTGTAGTATTTCATGCCACCAGACAGGGTATGCCAGTACTGGGTTCAGAGTGCTTAGTCCACAGTTCGGCCATGTGTTTCCATCTCATACATGTGTTGTACATCCATGGGCAGGGGATAGGGTTGACTGTGTACATGTGGCAGCTGTGACATTACTACATGACACACATATCCCACAACTGCACCATAGAGGTGACTGACAACTGACCTTTGCACATGCTACCATAGTATTGAGATTGCATTGGTGATTAACAGCACATAGGGCCAATGGTGAACAAGATGCATAGGTCCATAGGTTCATACAGGGATGTCTGCCCAGGGCATGTATCCCCCTAGCCAGAATGTGTGTGGCTTGCAACATGCATTGTAAATCTGTCTTGCTATGCCCTTTTCCAAGGTTAGTATACTGTGCCTCTGTCTCACAGTGACACATAAGTGATACCCAGGGTAACCCTACAATGTCACATCCAGTCATTAATATCACTCTTGAAGACAGTCACTGAGTCAGTCTGCCTAACCTCTATTGGGATAATATTCAAGAATGAAGGGAGCCTCCAGAGTTGTGAATGTGCCCCTCCAGCATGTCCTATGTATATCACTCATGAGGTTCAAGTCTTTCCAGCATGTACCCTGATGGGATCTGGATATTCTGAGGTTTAGCATGGCCATTAAGTGAGGGTTTGGCATGGCTTTCTATGTCAGGCACAGATTGCCTATGAAGAGGCAGTATGCCACCGAGTAGAGTTTGCAGTCACCTGCAACTTGCTCAGCCACAGTACTTCCATGTTGGCCTGTACCTATGGTAAATATATAATGAACATGACAGCTCCCAGGGCTGAGCCTTGTGGGACACCACGTGTACCAGGTTGGAGGCTGACATGGCTCCAGCAAGTCTAGCCATGTGTGTTCTGCCCTTGAGCCACTGTGCAATAACCATAGTGACATACGGGTTAATATGTACACTGGTGAGCTCCCCTATAATGCACAAGTGGGGTATTGTATCAAAGGCTTATGCAAGGTCCAGGTAGGCTGTGTAGACCTCCTTCCCCTTGACAGTGGCCTTGGTGACTGTTTCAAAGAAATCAAACAGGTTTGAGAGGCAGGATCTGCCATTAACAAAGCCAAACTGTGTATGGTGACATGTCTGTAGGTACACAATATCTAGATATGTGAGGTTCATGTTGATCCTTGCCATAGTTTTGCAGACAAAGCTAGTCAGACATATGGGGCGAATAGTGTCCAGGATCCGTGAAGGCACCAACTGAATGTAGAGGGACCACTGTTGCTGTATGCCACTCTCTGGCAACATATCGTGTAGTAAGTCTGGGATTGAACAGTGGTGTTATGTCTGGGTGTAGCTCTTCTTGTGGTTCATGTAGGACACAGCCTGGGACACTGTCTGGTCCCCATTGATGCAGTGTTTATTGCTTTGGGAAGAGCATCTCTTACCTGAGCATCTGTGATTTCAGGGGGGGCAGCACTCTGCTGCGAGACATATTTGCCCTTTCGGTGTGGTGGGGGTGAGAAGGCAGCAGTGAACCTGTCCACTAGGATGATGGCAATGTCTGTGTGTTTTGTATTTGTGTGACATCTTGGATTACCTCTGAGCATATCTGGGTAGTACCACCCAGGTTCCTAACATAACTACAGACAGCCTTGCGATTATCCTCAGTGGCTTGTGGAATCTTCTCTCAAAGATGGCCTTAGACAATTGTATGGGTGCCTGTAGTTGTCTTCCAATAACCATCAGTGGTGCCTTCAGATTTTGGGAGGTCGTTGTATCATGTGGTGGTGTCATCCTTCTATTGTATAGTGTGTTTATGGCTGGTGTCCGGCACCCAGGACATCTGCCTTTGGAGAATAGGGTCATGCTTTCATATGTGGTGTCATGATCCATGCATTCCTGAATGTGTTCATAGAATGCCTTTATACAGGTATCTGCAGTCTGGTCCATATTTTCAACACGCCTGGGGCCTTTGAAGGTTTCCACATCATTTATGAGGGGTGTGAACTTGCTTGACATGAGCTGTTGACAGACGTGCCGCCCCCCAGACAGAGCAAGGTGAGGGTCACATTTAGCTACCTGTCGGGTGATAGAATGTGCCACATAACACAGGCACACAAGTCACTCCATAGAAAGTACAACTATGAGGCAATCATTGTCCATGCTGGTGCAAACAACCTGAGATGTACCTCCCTGGACCACATGGAAAGAGACACAGAGGAGCTCTTACAGCACCCTCTCAAACTCAGGACTCCCACACAGCCTTCATGCTGACACAGGAGAGTATAGATTTCTCTGCAAACACCATCATACTGGGTGATATCAGATACCCAAACATAGACTGTGAACATTACACAAGCCACAATACCCAAGCTCTAGGGTTCACATAGATCAGACATTCTTTAGCTATGGAACAGGTAACCAACCTTCCCACAAGAGGTGCAGATATACTAGACCTGATCATCACAAACATGAGTACCAAATGCTCACCACTGGGAGTATATCCCTCATTGTTGCAATCAAACCATATACAAATCACACTGGAGTACTGGATCCCCCACATATGCAAACCTCGAACACATCGATGTGTGTGTGGGAAATGCCCCTATTAGCAGCTGTGACAGTACAGTACAGGATGCAGATCCCCCTATTGAAACACTGATGATGTCAGGACTCTATACCTATATTACCTGTATTAAAGTCCTCCAGTAATTTGCATAGCGCGCTCTGCTAATGCATCTTTCTCCAGTGTCATAACATAGTTAGGTAGTGGTTTGAATCCTGCAAAGGGAATGTATGAGTGGGGTTTATGTGTGTGCACTATGCTGGGAGGGATAAGTGCCTTTTGCCAACTGGGAGAACACACTACAGGATGCACATCCCTCCTCCTACACACAGATGATGTCAGCACCCTCTAAGTACAGCATTAGAAAGGATTTCCACAACTACTGCACATAGCACACTCTGCTAATGTGTTTGTTTCTACTGACATAACACAGTTAGATATGGGTTTGAATCTTGCAAATGGAAAGTATGCGTTTTACTGTGGGTGGGGTTAGTGTGTGTGCACAATGATGGGGGTGGGATGTGGCTTTTGCCACATGGGGCTATGCACTGCAGGGTGCTCATTACCCTTAACAAGCAGTGATGTTGACAGCACCCTATACAAACAAAACTACAAAAGGGAAGGTGGTGGTACCAATAACACATGTAAGGTAACACCTCTTCAAGTAATGTCCACAAAACGAAGTAGGATAATCAAACAATTCTTTTATTCTATACAAACAACATGACAACAGACAACTGCCAGTACTCAGTATAGTGTTACATGCTACTGTAACATGCACATGTACCAGAATATACCTAGATAGTGTTTTGAAGCCTGTATGTTGGAAGTGTGTGGATGTGGGATGTGTCTGTGTGTGCATTTCCGTATGGGAAACATGTTTGATGTGGCAATCAGGGCACCACAGTACCTGATGCACATTACATCTTTGAACTGATGAGGTTGCCTGCACCCTGTGAGTACAGGTAGAGAAGAGGAAGTGAGTAGTAAACAACATAGTGCACTTCTCAAATGTGTACCTGTCATGTATCGACAGCTACTCATGTAGGGTAATAAATTATGGGAATGGCAGGTGAGCGTGTGCATGTGTGTGGGTAGCAGGGTGTGTATAAATGCATGTGTGACAGAACAGATACATATAGCTGAATCTACATAACAGCACATGATGCTCATTCCCATGGTCAATGTTAGCATGTGATGGTGTGCAGCTGGTACACTTTGGTAAGTAGTATGGGTACAGATAACAATTGAGGACATTCATACAGTTACTGCAGCAGGACTGCTGGGATATACACACAATCATACTGGAACACTGAGCAGTTACAAACATGTTACTACTTATACACATCTATGTAGTCACCCTGTGCATCAGCAACGTGTATACCCTTTCCTGCACCAATGTTGTAGTATGCAGGAGGTGGCAGAGTGTCATCATATGCACAGGGTGTGGGTTAGGTATGCCCAAGCCAGCCACTGGTGACACCAATTGACATGTGTGTGTATGTGTGTTTGTGAGGGGCAGCAGTACAGGGTGGACCAGTGTTGGTGCAGTGTGTGTGTGTATGTATTTGCCCTAGGTGTTAGGTTTCTGCATGTGTGTAAGCACGCACACAGTCACACATAATGGCTGCCATGTACAGGGTTTTGTGGACAGCTACAGACTGCACCTGTCAGGTCATCCAGATCAGTGTCTGTGGGCACGGACACGGTACCTGTGCCTGGCAGGGGTGCCACGGGCCGTATCCGGTACTAACCCAGACTGGGTACTGTCGTCAGAAGCAGGGGTGTGCTGACTGGACACAGTTCCCTGTTGGGACTGTCCAGAGCCACGTGCACGTGGTCTCCTGGGGCGTCCTGATGACAGCACAGACCCAGCATTGCTGGGGCTGGTGCTGGCACTTGAGGTGCATGAGTGGGCCTGTTGTCGTCCGCGGCCACTGCCAGCTGGTGCTGTTGCTGGCATACGACCACGTCAATGTCGCAAACGCACACCATCGCCCTGGCCCATGGACATCTGGTTGTGGAGCAGCTGTTCTATGCCCCCACAACGTCTGTCAATGACATCTGTGAGGTTACGGATAGCATTCGCAACGTCACACATGCCGTCTGTCATGGCTGTGCGACATGCTTTCAGCTCCCTCAGACCCTGTCTGGTGTACCTTTCCATACGTGCCTGTGCCTGCATGACAGTTCTGAACATAGTGGAGGTTGACATACCTCCTTGGGCACGTCGGCCAGATGCAGTACGGCCACGGAAGCCCCCACGAGAACCCATGGGTGACTGTCGGCGTGGTACCATTGGAGGACCCTGCTCATGGCTGCCTTGTGGGGATGCATGTACCACAGGTACCACATTACCCTGATCTATGCCCACTGCAGACTGTCCATCACCTAGGGACAATGGTGACAAAGGATGTAACGGCAGGATGACTGTGCACATTGACGGGGTTGACAGCTGTGTACTGTCAATTGGCTGACCAATGGTGGACCCAGACACACCTTCCTGCACCATTACAGACATTTCATCATCATCAGTACCTGGGGCACAAGATTCAGGTTCCCTGCTGCAGGTCACCAGAGCAGCACCAGAACCTACGGGAGGAAAACAGGGAACACAGATTACAGTCCCAACACATATTTGACAGAGATGCACTTCAATACTAATGCACACATTCAGAAATGGACACATGCACTCATGGACACTAACACACATGCACACATGGGCTCAGGCACACTCGCACACATGCACACCCCACAGTAAACACACACATCAGTACCGTGTTACACTACTCTTAATTTAGTACAACTGGTTATTACAGTTATTATTAACACACTCACCAGCATGTCTACTACAGCGTTACACTACTCTTACTAGTATTATGAATTGTTTTTCAGGTAATGTTAAAAACACTCACCAGCATGTATGGCCTGCCTCGTTGCTAGATGGGAGGGACCTGGAAGTGTGAAGAGAGTAATGTCAGTGGGCACAAGTGTGCCATTTGTTTTGCACATGATACAGTACAGTAGTACACTAGTTCCCTTATACACATCAGCTGCTCATAATGTCTGTATCACACATGCACAATTACATATCATGATGACATATACATACCACATGCACACCTTATGCGTGCATGAAGTAACAGTGTACAGAACAGTCATATGTACATACCAGGAGTTAACTCTAATCTCACCCTTACCTCTCTTCAAACGACAACTCAAACTGTACTTCCAGAACCACTGGCTTTGTTCTTGTTGGACTCCAGGCTAATGTCCCTCTCCCCACCCTCTCTTTACCTTTAACCCCTCATTGTGCATAAAAACTAGCTTCTACCCTGTTTCTTTCACCTTGATGTCCTTCTATGCTCTGACCTACTTCTCCCATCCCTCCCACCTCCTCTTGACTGTCTTCCTTCTTTTCCTCACTTCCCTTCTTGACCCCTGCCTCTTCCCTATTATTTCATCTTTCATACTCCTTCTACTTCTCTACCCTTCTGAGCCCTAAGTATTATCTATGTGGCTCTTGCCTTATTGCATAACCATTATGCTTTAGGTAGAATTGCTTTGAAACCGACAGTACATTGTGTATGACTCTAAACTGTTTGAGTTCCTTAAATGTATGTTGATTTAATTAACAGGCTGGTGTATATTTCTATTCTGTTGGCTGTCTGTATTAACAACTTGTCTGTCTGCCTTTATTATGTTATGTGTGGAGCTTTTCTCCCCAGGCCTCTACTGAAAGTGGACATATATCCAGCTAGACTATCTTGGTCAACAAATGTAACAGTAATAACATAAAATAAATATGGCATCTTACCTGCACGCTCAGTGTCTTGCTGCTGTGTGGATCCAACCTCCATCATGATGCATGCCTGTTGCTGTTGTTGTTCTGGGGCTGGATCCACAACACTTAGCAGTAGCCCCTCCTGTCTGGTGAGGGGGGGATGTGTGGCCACCCCCCCACCTGTGGCAACCTGCTGCCTGCGGATATCTGCAGCACGCTGGCGGACATTTCTAATCAAATCACTGCAGTGATGTCTCACCTGCTCATATGTCCTATTATGCATGCCAACATCATTTATCCTGCTAAGTAGGTTTTGCCACAGTGCAGACCTCTCCTGCTGATTCTGGGTGGTGCGTGAGAACAGGATGGCATAGTCACGCACCAGGCTCTGGTGAATCACGTCATCTTCTGCAGCAGAATATGCTGGGTTCCTTTTTGGAGCCATGTTGATCTGGAAAGGTACGCAAACAGGTTATCAGCATAGTATCTCAGCAATACATGGTACACATTCTATACAGGGAGTATTAAATTGTACTTATTACTGCTTGGTTGTAACTTGATTACAGTGTAGCTATCATTCTAAGTCATTTTGACTAAGCACTTGGCCTTCAGGCCAGTTGTTTTACATTAGGGAGGTTTGTGGCAAGCACTGTGGTGGCAGGACACATATCTTTCATCCGTTGAAGTTGGGAACTGCTGATTGAGGGCTCAGTGTACAAGTGTATTAGTTCTGGTATAGGCAGTTGGCCTTCAGGCCAGTTATTTAACATTAACAAGGTTTGTGGAGTGCACTCGTGTGTGACAATAGGCTGTACTCTGCCATTCATAGCTGGGGACATCTGGTTTCAGGTTTATAGTGCCTGCATATCTGAGCTGTAACTTACTGACATTGCTACACCTTGTTTGCTGTAGCAAACACTACATCCAGGCCTCCTGGATCTACCTTTGTTTATATGCTTGTTATTTGTTAGCTTGTTATTTCACTGGTATGCTACTTCCACATAATACACAGCTTCTCAACACGTCTGTGACTCACTACTGATATCTGCATTGCTTACTGTACGTACTTCCATGTTACACATGACAGCAAGTGACTGCTTGTCATTGTTGCATTTACTTAATTGTGACACATTGCACTTAGGTTACCTGGCACTTGCTCACTGATGCTTTTATATCAGTCAGCAGTTGTAGGTAATATCAGTACACCCTCACTCCCCACTGGACCTTGATTTCAATTATTACGGAATTCACAATAGTATTCTAGCATGTCCAGAGGTCAGTTGTCAGTTCCCTCCCCAGTCCAGCTGGTGAGTGTGGTACTCCAGCGATAATGTTAGAACAGCTGCATGTACACAGACAACCCCCTCCTCCTAACAACAAATTTAAACTCATGTGAGTGATGCAACCATATACCAAACTGGAGGCTAGGCTCTGTCTACTCAATACCACCATAACCAGTCAGGTGGCGAGGGAAACCACACTCACTACACTTCCAGTCTCACATAGACCTACCACGACAGCAGAACTAACACATGATCACACATGAACATACTTGTAGGCTCGGACTACAGGTCTGCCTACGCAGGAGAGACCTCCTAAGTAGACACTCAGGCAACCACTACCACGGAAACGTACACGTGCAACACATATCACACAAAGCCAATGTGCTGAACACTCACAGCCATTAACAGTACACAACACACCTCATACACCTGTACTAGGTGCCTCTATCATCAGGCACACTAACATCGCATTCACCAGGCTTAACGAGGTGAGGGTAACGGTGTGCAGCCTGTCGGGCACTATGACCTGCCACATAACACAAACACTCAGGTAACCCCAAAGCAAGTACAGGTATGACTCAGTCAATGTCCATGCTGGTGTGAATGACCTGACACATACCTCCCTGGACTACATGACATGAGACAGTACAGAGCTCTCTGAGCATGTAGCCCAAGACAGTTTGACCCTGACCTTGAGTAGCACCCTACCCTCACCAAGAACAATTCCACAATATCAAGGCACGATGATCCCTTCCATCAATTGACTGACATACTGGTGTCATTCACAGGTGTGCCAATGCCTGCCATCTTGGGGTGGTATGCTTTGCTAGGGCCAGTTTGCACCTGTCACCCCTGTCCTATTGGAATTTGGTGGAGCCTCTTGCTACACCCATAGTGCCTGTATTGGGCAAGGCTCATAAGGCAAACCCACATCCATTTGTATCACAAAGGATGAGGAAGTAAGAGTGATGCTACTCAACACCGGAAGTCTAGACCTCAGGATGCACGCACTCAAAACCCTACTTAGCATTCTGGACATCGATATCTGTGCAGTAACATGAACCTGTTTCAGGTTTCACAGGAGCACACCAGTACTACCAAGTTATAGCTGTTACCATTCTTGTCGGCCCCAACACTTGAAGAAGGGAGGGGAGTATCAGTATTCAATGCAGATTCCCACGCCTCCACATTGGTGGCAAAGTACAACATAGGTGTTAGGCCATTGAGTACAGAAGACGTAGTTGGGGACCTGGGGAAGTAACATGGTAGCGGTCTGTCATTTGTCAACCACATGGCCAACGTGGATTGAAAGACATGTTATATAGCTCAGCTAATCATGAGGGATTCACATGTATGGCAGGGGAGGTCATTGTGCCTCTTTACTCATCCATCATCAGGCCTATAATTGTGTACAATGCACCTTTTGGGATGTACCTAACCAGACACCTACAGCAACTGGTACAGGACAACAGTACCTCATCAAGGGGATGCAATGGCTCATACAGATGTCATATGCTGCCCAGGTAAAGTAAATCCAGCTGGACTCAGTGGCATACTGCCTGTTCAGAGGCAATCTGTGCATGCCATATACAGCCATGTCCTACCCAGCAGTAATGAACATGCTGCACCTCAGGCAATCAGAGTCCCATACAGCCACATGCTCAGGAGAGCTGGACCTCAGCACTGACATACATGGACATGCTGGAGGGGCATATTCCTAACCGAGAGGCTCCCTTCACTCTGTAATGAGCTCACACTACAGGTTAGGCAGAGTCCCTCATTGACTCTCTTCCATAGGAATCTGGATGAGTGGATGGAGATCATAGTTGTACCCCAGGTATCACTTCTATGTCACTGTTAGACAGAGGCACAGTATACTAACGTCAGACAAGGGCATGGCAGCATAACTTGTAATTGGGTGGCGAAAGACAAACACATTCTACTAGGCTTACCAATGCCCTAGGGCAAATAGCCTAGTATGAACCTATGAATATGTGTGTACTGCTATAGTACTTCTGCCATATGTTGCATGTGTGTGTGTTGTGGGGGATGCACAGGTAATGGCCAGATATTTCTGCACAGGCGACACGTCTGACACACTCTGGGTGTTCATCCCTACATACTGGATGTGTGTTGCCATCCAACCCTGTGATGTGGACACACATTACTCAGCCTGGATATACATATCCGAACAACACCACAAGCACAGTACACTACCTTGCTATGTATGCATGTAATTACACAGCTATTCACTAGTTATGACAGTGATGCTATCCATGCAGCCCATTGGGCCAGTGGAAGCCACAACACACACCGTCAGCACCTTTACATATGCTTACCACAGACATCCCACATACTGCATGTACTGTGCACACACATATCTAACCCAGAACAACTGCACACCACTTATTAATCCTGTACAGTGGACTACAGATACAGGCATAATGTATAACAATAGTAGGAGGCTACTGCAGCATGGGGCAGATTCACATGATGGCAAGGCATCTGTGGTCAGCAGTGTTAAGATGCTTCACATTCACCAAATGCACAGATATTGGCAACATTGTTGCAGACAGTTTAGGTGCAGGTACCCCCCCATTCTCCTACACATGTGGTATTAGTTATCCCAGATGAATGTAACCTCCCTATCCTCTCACATGTCCAGGTGAGAGCCACCCTCATCATTGCAGAACACATAGCATCACTGTTATGAAATGGTATCCCTGGATGTGTGCTACATTCACCCCTGGAGGACATAGCACCACATGACAGACTGATATTAATCCCTGGCCATACTACGGGATATGTACCTGAACAGTGCCATACATACACAGTGGTCCCACACCAATGAGGAGTAACCTCTACTGACCCTGGTAACTACTGCATCATATGCACAACTGGCCTTGTGTTCTCAGCTATAGAAGTTTTAAGTATGGGCAACATGTACAGCAATATTACATATGTATATATTTCAGGACTATGTACACACAACCTATCTCATGAACATACCTATAGATAGTGAACTATGATACATTTGGAGGTGTCACAGTAAACACAGTATTAACCTGCTACTTTGCATTACCTTTGTTTGTGGCAGCTGTTGCTGTATCAGTGATGCTGCTTGCTGCTTGCAGTTTTCTGCTGCTGCTGCTGGTTTTGCTGCTGTCAGTCTGTTTATTTTCGTATTTCTGTTTCTCTCTCTCTCTCTTTCTCAGGTTTGTGCAATGATTGTATTGCATGTGTGGAGTGTGGGTACTGAATGCTTTTGTAGGTATCTGCATAGGCCCATGTGATGGCCTCTGCACCAATTGTAAGGCAGCATTGGCTAATTGCATACAGCCAGTTGTGTACTGATTGCATGTCTCACTGTGATTTCAGGACAGTGCTATAAAAAGGTATGTGAGATAGGCGTTGCCCTTTCAGATTGTAAGGGCGTGGACCATGCTGGTATGCTGTTGGAAAATGTTCTGTGAGTGTGAAGGTTAGTACATCTTTCATGCTTCATGCTGTGTTGTGAATTCAGGTTGCTGCATTTCTCCCACCTGTTCCCTGTAGTGAGTGTGTATGCATACTGACACCCACAACTATATTTTTATGTATTGCTATATATACATATGTGTACATATACATACTGTCATATATGTACATTAGTTGACAATATTGGGTACAAGCTAACAAATTTCAGGGCTGTTTCTGTGAAAACACACTAGTATGGGAATCCAGTAATTGGGACAGTGAAGGTCTGTCTGACATGCTTAGGGTAGTACACATACTATATTGCCTTTATCTTCATTCCTACTATTACATGTTCCACTTATTTACCACTATATTCCTGTATGAGAGTCATGTCTTGCTGGTAGGTCGTACAGACTAGTGTTACAATGGTCTTGTGGTAGGGCCTACTAGTATGCTTGTATTTTGCTTTCAAATTGAGTACAGGGTCTATCAATCAAAGTGCTGGAGGCACCTTCCAGCAGTTAAGGGGTTAGTAGGTCTCACAGAAGTCAGGCTGTGTTGCAGATTCTGGATGCTGCATTTATCTTCACTGTCTCCTGTAGTGAGTGTGTATGGATACTGACACCTACGACTATATTTCATATGTATTACTATATATTTATATATATGTAAGTGTACATTTACATACCTTCTTATGTGTACATTACCTTACATTATTATGTACAAGCGAACAATTAGTAGGGCTGTTTCTGTTAACACTGAACTAGTGTGGGAATCCAGTAATTCAGACATTAAAACTCTACCTGAGATGTATTGGGTAGTACACCTCCTATATTGCCTTTATATTGATTCCTACTATTACATGTTATATTTATTTTAGCACTATGTACTTGTATGGAAGTCATGGCTTAGTGGTAGGTCATACAGACTAATGTTACCAAGGTCCTGGGTTCGAGACTGGCAGTGGGAATTTATTTTTCTTTCCAGACTTTCATAATGAGTACAGGACCTGTCAATCAAAGTGCCATAAAGGCACTTTTAAGCACTTAAAACCAGGTCTGCGCTCGTTTGCGTGGAGCTCATGCATGCGCACTGGCGGTGAGCTCAGCTAACACAAACGCACACCCGCGCTATTTTCTTTGAAAGAAAAGAAAAAGGGGTGACAGGAAAGTGGTGAAAAAGGGGTCACAAAGAGGGTAAGACAGTAGGGAAACAAGCGTGGGATTTGCAGGAGGGATGTAGGTAAGGCCCATAGATGCCCATGTCTTTAGCAGCAACAGCTGTGCATTTCCATGTATTTTGGTGAGACATTTGAAACCTTCCACCCCTGAGAAAGGTGTCAGGACAACATTAATGTTTGTTGTAGAGCCAATTGTAATTAACAGTTTCAATGTCAAGCAGACATGTGTGCGACATGGACAGCTATGTATGGGGCGTAATTTTTTTGTGGGTACAGAGTGCCCTCTTTTTTTTTCAGGGAGAGTGGTATGTCAGGTGAAGGAAGTCGGTATAGCTGGGGAGGTAGGTTGGGTAGGTTAACAGACAAGACAGACAAGACGCATACAGGGGCGGTGTATGACACACGTGGGGGAGTTACACAATTGACGGGGACGGAGGTTGGGATATCCAAGACGCATGAGCCTACAGATGGCAACAGTGGAACTGATATCCCCACCCATAGGCAGTTGCCACTGTTCCTTCACAGCCCAGGACGGGGCTGTGCTGGGGGCTGTGTAGGCGGGGCAACGGCCGGGGCCATTAGCTGTGCCACACGAGCCTCGAGCTGGCATAGGGGCCCAAGAACGGAGTCTTGGATCTCCCTTCGCACCACAGACCGGACACCTTGGAGGGTGAGTGGATGAACTCCTCCGGCCACGCTTGCAGAGGGGGGACGGGCACCATCCCCTGCAGCGCTTCCACACGAAGGTGGCACAGGGCCACCGGAGGAGGGTCTGGCCTGGGCACTAGTGCCAGGTGCAGTCACCAGCTGAGGTGGGAGAGGTGGGTCCGCTGGGACCTGCCTTCCCAAGCATTCTAGGTTTGTGAGTAATTATGTTAGTTTGGGTTAGTGGCATATTATTCCATTCAGATTAGTTGTAACAGCATGCATTGGTATTCCCATTAAACAAACACCCAGATATTAACACCATTGAACAAGGGGCATATCAATATCACATGTATTATTTGAACGGAAATACACAATCAAACAACATGCAGGGTTGATTAATGGCAACAGGCCATCAGATTTGCAGGTATGAACAGGGCACATGCACGAACAGACATGCACATATGTTTGGAACGGACAAATGTCCATGGTTAATGAAATGTTCACATACCAATATTTATTGGGTGTTATTATATGTAATTATAGGGTTGGGTGGAGATAGAAAGTGATGACACATTCATAAGTTACACATTGATATACATTTGTAATAGGTACACAATTAAGTTGAGGCTGATGTTTCAAAATGATTTTTATTTGACTGTCATGCTACACCTTTTACAAATACATCAGTATCCTACTTATTTTTAATATGATCAGATACATGATCCTGCTACACTTTGATGACAGGACAGGGGACAACTATGGCTGTTTAGTCTGTCAGATAATCATTCATTCTATCTGCAAATTGTTTACTGTTATCACCATATACAGATTTTGGCCTTGACATTCCAGATTCATACACACTGAGATCAGTTTGGGATGTTAATTTGTACTTCCCACATGCATTTAGTTCTGTGGAAACACACTGGGGCTAATATATTCAGGGGTTATTACTACTTTATTTATTCATACATGACCCTTTCTGTCACTCTCACACATCCTGCAACTTCACAGTTCAGGTTGGTATTTCTAGGCTTTGTTCACATATTAGTCCTGTGGTGATTCAAACACTTTCCAACAGCCTCACTTCTGTCATGATTCAGCATTTCAACAGGGGATAAATCACACATGTGACTACCTCAGATTCTGAAGCTGTACTCTGGAGACTACTGCAGGTTATACTACATTTAATTAATGGTGGGACATCTGTATTACCGCACTATTTATTTTTATAAATTATTTTTCCAGTCACACTTGCATACTGATGAACTTGTTGCAGCCATACCTGCAAACTTTCAATTCTTGCTTGCACATTAGATTACTTTTAATCAATACACTGCAGTGTTCTGATACATGCTACACTATAATATTTATTTACAAGTACTAGATGGGGTTACTAACCTGCATGGTGGCGCAGCCGCGCCAGTCTACGGTCATGCATCTCATGGTTCGCAGAGCGGACACCTGCAGCTGTAATACAAAGGAAGTAATATTGGACTACACATCTCCATGGAATCAGCTAGTTGACATCCTTACATACATGAGTAAAATGTAACTTACTCAGTAGTGGGGCGTTGGGCATATCCCGGGCCTCCTGGATCCATTGGGTCAACTGGTCTTGCTTACGCCGCTTCAGGTCCGCATGGTGGTGACGGACCTGCTCACCAGTGCGTGGAATGCCAGTAGCACTGGTCAGATCATGAGCCAACTGGTCCCATGCCTCCGCCCTGTACGCTCCCCATGAGACCTGGCCCTGCATGAGTTGGGCCTCATGATGATGGACAAGGAGCCAGACCATGTATCTGGACTCCTCAACGCCCCAACGCTGTGCTCGAAAGCAACGTCCCTCTCCTACTCCACTCATTCTGACTGCAGGTCTGTTCTACAATCGGTTATGGTGTGTATTCCCGCTTATGGGGCTTATATATGCTGCTTTTCCCGCACATTTCTCTGATTGGCCATTTTGGAATTGTATCTACTTCACTGAAAATGCTTTATCATGCTCCATTCTGTATTTTATCCCATATATATGCTATTTCTGTATTTCTAGATATTGCTGTCATGGCTTAGTGGTTTGGTACCTTGACTCTAGTGCATGGTATCCTGGGTTCGAATCTAACCACTGATTTTTAATTTTCCTGACAGAAATGAGTTGAGGACCTGTCAATCAAACATGCCATAAGCACTTTTAAGCACTTAAAAGCAGGTCTGCGCTTGTTTGCGCGGAGCTAACGCATGCGCACTGGCAGCTAGCTTGTGGGAGTGGCGCGCAAACGGTGTGCGCTGGGATAAACCTTAATTGGCTAGTGACACACATGTTGAGCTAAACACAGCTAGTTGCAAACAGTTTCAGCCTGTTAAACCGCTGCTTAGCAACAGGCATACCGATTGCAGCTTTTTAAACACTACGCAGCTACGGGCACTGTGTCTCACAGCAGCTTAGCTATCAGTACATTTCTAATTATTTTTATTATTGTGTTACTTCAATATATATGCCCCATTTCATTCCATTTTACAAAAGGGTATACTTTTACATTTGGACAATACTGTCAGGGGCTTTTTTAGTGCTTATTTACAAAAAAAAAAAAAAAGGTTGTTGTGTGGGCTTGAACCCTGCCTGCCTACTCTTAAGCCGGCAACTCTACCGCTAAGCTATTTCGTCTTGGCTTACTTTGCAGATTTAGTTCTCATATCCTTTTCCACTGATTGCTAACTGCAGTTGCGCTAGTAGCACACCCGCGCACACAAGCGCACGCATTAGCAAACATTTACGGGGTTTAAAAAAAATAAAACAGTTTTTATTTTCATTTTATAGCCTCTGTTCACTTTGTACACTGATGGTCTGTGGGGGAATGTGTTGTGTAGTGTGTTTGTTTACATTTCCATGGCCTCTCTCGTGGCTGTTTACTTTCAGCCATTATACACTTACGGGGGCGTGTCCGCATGCAGGGCTTAGCCTATGGACACGCCCCCTACTCTCTTACACGGACCGTGTAAGAGTTACAGTGTGATTCAGCATGCCTCATGCACCTCATGCATATGCATGACATGCTGACATCACACCGTTTAACTGCAGCCTCCGTGTAAGAGTTATAACTCTTACACGGAGGCTTCCTGAATCTGGCCCTAAGTCCTTTAACAATTGGTTTATAAATACCCCTATGTCTCTTATCATAGATTTCATCTAATATATTATCTAGGAATCCCGTTGGATATGCTCTTCTAAGGAGCATGTCCTTTAAGTTCCTACATTCCTCGTAAAAGTCATCATCTCTTGTAATCATCCGTGCAGCCCTTACTAACTGTCCTTTCACCACGGACTTTTTTTGAAACATAGGGTGAGCACTGGAAAAATGTAGGAAGGTATTAGAATAGGATGGTTTTCTATATATCTTAATTTCATATTTTTTGTCTTGATTGTTTTTAATTAAGAGCACATCCAAATAGGCAATCTGTTTTTCCTCAAAATTGAATGTAAAATGAAGAAAATCAGTACTAGTGTTAAAATATTTAACAAGATCTTCCACCATATTAAGGTCTCCCTTCAATAGAATAAATATATCATCTAGATATCGGGTGTAATAGGTAATTTTGGAATTGATGTGCTCATTACCAAACACGAAATTCTTTTCCCAATAGCTCATAACCAGATTAGCGAAGCTTGACCCGCAAGGTGAGCCCATAGCCACTCCACTCTTTTGGTGAAAGAAATTATTTTTAAAGGTGATATAATTGTGTGTTAGAACTATATTCAATAGTTCTTCAACTAAAAATAGTTCCGATAGAGATGCACCTTTATCTTTTAGAGTCAAAATTACCCATTCAATACCCAGATCTTGTGGTATAGAGGTATAGAGGTCTTTCACATCAACTGTGAGTAGATTGAACTGTTCATTAAAATTAATCTCATTGATTTTCTGTAAAAAGGACCAGGAATCTTTACATATACATGATTTAAGATTAACATATTTTTTAAGTATTCCATCAACTACTTTTGCACAGGCATATGTTGTACTATTCCTACCATTAACTATGGGCCTGAAAGGTGGGTTAATCAGGTCTTTGTGAATTGTTGGCACACCGAAAATAATTGGAGCTATGGGGGAAGGCATAATTAAATAATTATATACATCCATATCTATCTCCTGTTCAATAAATAGGTCATTTATATAAATTTTAACTCTGTTTATAGCCTGATTATATTCATTCAAAAAGGTTGTGCATAGGACTCAGATGACAACATTAATTCAATTTTATTTTCATAGTCTATCTGGTCCATGAAGACCAGACCACCACCCTTATCTGGCTTCATAATATGCACTCTAGCCTCTTTCAAATATTGTATCCATTTAAGTTCGTCATTTGTAAGATTATTTCTACCACCATTATTTCTTCTTATATACTGCATATATCTAAAATCAAGCTCACATATCTTTTCGAATGTGTGCAATGAGTTATGTAATGGTGGATTGTAAGTGCTGGTAATTTTATACTGGTTCCCATTCATTCTATCAGCATCCCCTAAAATTAAAATTAAAACTTAAAAGTCTTAGTAGATAGGAATTCTATAGGATTAATGTTATATGGTAGTATTATTATTAACTTATCTATTTATTAATTCGTCAATTCATTCATTTATTTATTCACACACACTTAGATCTTAGTGTATATATTTATTTATAAGTAATTCATGACTTATAAAATTTTGTTGCCGTTTTAATATTTGTAATATAATTATTTAATTATTTTTAATATAAATTGTTTTTATAAGTGGGTTACACTAATATGTTTTGGTATATTTGTGCTGCATTTAATATCTGTAATACAGTGTTAAATTTAATTTCATATAGTAAGCTTTTTTTGATTCCGTAATATGTCTTTAATGAATTTAATTGATGTATCAGCTGATGTTGAGTGTTTGGTATTTATATAGCACTTTAATTTTCTGTTCCTTTCTCTGATGAAGTTCGTACATGCTACGTACGAGAAGCGCTTTAGTAAAATAGAATAAACCAATTATTTTTATTGCTTGCCATTCATTATTTTTGGAAGTTTTTTAGTGATTTTTTGTTTTCAGTTTGTTTAAATGGCAAGCAATCCTTTGGATAATTCGGTGGATTTATCTTCGTTACCTACGAGGTCCCAAGCTGGTGGAACAGTAGGAGATATGTGCAGCAACAATAATCTTTTATGTTTGGTGCAAACTTTGGCACAACAAGTAGAGAAGCTGACCGAGAAAGGGGATCAGCTCTCCGGTCTGCATTTACAACAACAACAGCGGCAGCAGCAGCATTCGGGTACGGCCGGTAATAGTGAAATACTGGTGAATTCAAATTTTGGCACCAATAATTCTAATGGCATTTCACTAACTGTTTCTGATTCTAGTATAACCCAACATGATGCTATGCAGGTAGGTTGATGCATGGCCAAAACCATTCAAATGTACAACACAAGGCCAGCAATATATGATCCAGACGTCACAAAATAAAAGTAAAAATACTAAATCTATTGCATATAACTGGCTGAAAACAGCCCTTTATTAGAGAGACAGACAGGTTTTGGCAACCAATGCCTTCTTCAGTGTATGAACATTTCACACAAAATACAATCCATTTATAGACACACCCCACCTGGGAGACAAGTGGAAAATGCAACCAATGTGTGGTTAAAGAGAAAGAACACAAAAAATATATATACACTGCTGTAATGCCTAATAGTAGATGCAATCATGACTTAATACTAAAAATATACATAGCTATACTGCATAATTGTACATGTGAACATGGCTTAACATTAGATAACAAATGTAACATTGATATAAATTTCATATAATAATGAGAAAACTATTATGGAATGCCCCCAACATATTATATTGAGTATCATGATTGTAACTGGTATGAGAAAACACATAATATGGTTAATGGTAATCATAACCATAGAGTCACATCAAGAACATGAACAAAGTACACAAGGTGTTCCAACCAAGAAATATGTGGTTAATAAATGATGATGTAGCCGGATTGGGGAATCCATGCTTCGTCCTAGGTTCCATAATGCTAGGTTCAGCTATAATCGTAGCAGGTATGTTGATATACCTGTAACTGCCCTTCATCAGATTCTATGTGAAACATATGAGAAGCTAGAGAAATATGAGAGAGGCATACAGATTACTATAAACCAATAATAATTCATGATGAAAATGTGTTATATAGATCATTTAACATAAACCTGAAACATGAACTATACCCACCTCTATCCCTATAGTTACAAGTGGTCGTTGAGTCCAGGGGGAAATAGAGCCCCCAATGTAATGGTCCAATGTTGTTCCTTATGAGTAAGTATTTTATGCCATCCCTGGGGATTACTGTGGTCACCCAGACTTCTGTCAATGATTACAAAAGAAAACTGTGCTTCAGGATGTTTGAGAGTATGCCTGTACAGGGCATTGGTATCTTTCCTGATTTTGATATCTGATCTATGCTCATTGATCCGTGTTCTCAATGGTCTAGAGGTTTGACCTACATAAAAAGCTGAACACCGACAAGTTGCCAAATAAATCAGCCAACTGCTGCTGCAGTTGCCAAATATTCTGCATTGATACACTTTGCTAGTATTACGACTAGTAAATTCCTTGCTCTTAATAACTTGTTTGCATGAGCCACAATGGCCACACGGAAAAGTGCCTACTAATATGTCCCCTGATATTGTCATTTGATGGTGTATTGCTCCCCCACTTTTTATATGTTTGAAATGTTAAAAGAGAGAACCAAGAGTTCTGCCTCTCCTATAAGAGAAGTGACATTTCTGATCCAATATTGTTCTCAAATGTTCGTTGGCCATGAGAATATTCCAATGCCTATTGATAATACCCTTAAGAGCATTGGAATTTCTACCAAACATGGTTACAAACTGAATGATATTTGTGGAGCAATCCCTGGTGTTAGATTGATACTGTAACAAAGTTTTTCTCTCAATATTCTTAGTCCAATTCCAGACATTAAGAATGTCTTGGTGTCTATTGCTCCTGTTGGCTAACCTGTGATATGGGTTTTGATTTGGTATCTACTTCTCTGAAGTCCAGGCCAACATGAAGGGACTCTGGCTGGCAAAGTTTGCAGATGATTGCAAGTTGGGAGCTATTATTAACTCCCCAAGTGATGTTCACATCCTACAGAAAGGCCTCACTGAGACCAATGACTGGTGCCAGAACCATGGCCATAAGCTCAATGCCAAAAAATATGTCATCCCCTTTGGGAAAAACCCGGTTCCACTGAATTACCACATCAATGGTAGTCCACTGAACACAGATGGCATTATAAGAGATCTGGGAACACAGGTTGACAGCAACCTCTCTTTTGACTAACACATTGCCACTGTGGTCAGAAAGTCCTTCCATGTGGCACATCTCATTACAAAGGGTTTTGCATCCAGAAAGAAAGAGGTTATTGTCTCCTTCTACTCTTCCCTCATTATGCCAATCATCAAGTACAATGCCCCATTTGGCATGTACCTCACTAGACACCTGCAACAACTGGAGAGGCTGCAAAAGTACCTCACAAACAGGATCCAAGGCCTTAAACACTTGTCCTATATGGACAGACTCAAAAAACTCCAACTATTCTCTGTCTCATATCGCCTACTTAGAGGCAATCTCTGCTTGACTTACAAAGCCATGTCTGACCCAGCTCTGTTAGAAATGCTACATCTAAAGAAATCCCAATCCCACAGCACCACACGCTCCAGAGATCTCAACCTCATTACCACAATCAACAGAACAAGCTGGAGGGACAGGTTCATAACCCAGGGACTGCCCATGCTATGGAATGGACTTCCCATACATGTCAAACAGAGCACCTCACTAGCCTTCTTCAAGAGAAATCTTGATGAGTGGATGGGAAATAGAAAATTCACCCCGGGGATCACTTCAGTAGCTCTACTTGACAGAGGCACTGGGAACTAAGGTCGGGCGGCATGATGCCAGGGTAATCCTATTGGCTAGGCTTGTAAAGGCTCCAAGGCCATTAGACTAGTACACACCTATGAACCTATGAACATATATTTTAAGATAGAGAGAATATCAGATGAACAGTGACAGCAGACCATGCACCACACAGATAGCCCACAGATATTACTGCATACATCAATTATACTCTATGTGTTTTTTATAATAAAGGAAAGACTAACCCAAATGCCTTAGTCCATAGTTCTGGACTAGACACCACCTCTTTATCTGCACAGCTGCATACTGTACATGAGCCTGATGAATGTGGTCCCTTATTACTTTTACTGGCTGGTCATCATTACTCAAGGGACTGGAACTGGGAGCTGCAATGACAGCACTGGTAACTTCATCACCAAACTGACACATGATCATGTTATGCAGAATGCAACAGGAAGTAAACATCCTGCACAGAGTAGCTGAGTCATACTGAAGGGTGCCCAATAGTCATCCAGGCACCTGAAATTGCTTTTCTGGAGGCCAAAATCTTGTTCAATGACAATATGGATATGAGACAGGGATGTGTTATATGTGCCCTTCATAGATCCATTTGGATTTCTCAATGGAGTCATGAGCTATGACTCCAGTGAATATTTGCATCACCTAAAAAGAAGAGAAAAAATGGGAGAGACAAAATAACAGTATTCAATAATGCACTTTAACATGTATAAGTACTTAAAAATAACATAAAAACTAAATTATTTTCCACTTACCAATAAGTTGACCACTTGGCATCCTTCCATGCAGGGAGAGGAGGTAGAATGAGCTTGTGTGCCTGATATGGGAATCATGTTTCTTTCTTACTAGGGTGCTATGTAGACACATTGGTGATACATCCCCATGCATCACACACTACATGGCAATTGATGGAATGTTAGCCCTTTGTATTGTGCTACTACTCCCCTTGTGTACCAGGAGGGGACCTAATTGCAACACTGGTGCAATCTATCACTCTAAGGACCTCAGGGAAACCTGCCAGCCCATAAAAGATGGTCATGTAGTATTTTTTAAACACCTTTATTGTATTATCACTTGTGGCATAGGCAAATGTATATTTATATAAAAGTAATCAAATAATACTGGCAAGCTCATGTTTAAAGATGGTCACATAGTATTGTGAGACTGCACCCATGTTGCAATTAGGTTCCTTCCTGGTCATGAAGTGACACCAGAAAATAGATGTGCTTATCCACACATGCAAGAGTACATCCAGGAACTGCTGTAGCATCCTCGAGACAGAAGCCTGTGAAAGCCCTAGTGTCACCAGTCTTTTTCTCGAAGGTCCCTGTAGCAAGTATTGTGAAGGATATACATACCTTGGTGTCTACAGGTATATGAAGCCCACAAATTTCTCCAGTGCTTTTATGGGGGTCAAACATACCCACTAAGGCCCTTATAATGACCCTGTCCATTCTGAACCTATCAAGAATTTCCTGATTAAGAAAGTTATGATGAGTGTGATGAAAGGAAATACTACCAGCCCAGCTAGCTGGAATTTTGTAAATAATTATATGTAATTTGTGAATATCAGCATGATTTATATAGAAGTGTGACAAAGGGAGATACTGCCAGCACAGCTGTCTGGAATTTTGTAAATCGTTATGTGTCATTTGTGAATGTCAACATGCTTCATGTAAGATGCTTGTGTATTAGAACTTTATGTCATGTGTATGTCAAACTAGGTTTGTACAGACATAGGTGTTGAAAATATATTTTATAAAGTACTAAGCTTAAAGATGTAACCACAGCATGCCCTACTGGAAAAGAACAGAAATGTACCTGCACTATTGTAACTGTTTAGATGTATATATTTTAACAGTGGAAACTGGAATACAGAAGGTTAACTTCAGAAAAATAGCTTACATTAAATTACTTTATGGCCAGGCCATAAAAAGAGTTATCTTTCGGTTTCAGTGCAGCCGGGATTCATGAAGCTCGGCGCAAGGCCAGCGTAAGGCTTGCACCAGCCATGTGGAGTATATATGGTGTAGTAGCGCCATATGCATATTAATGAAGGCACGCTGCCGCCACATCCATGTGCATAGGAAACATACGCGAGTGCATGGGGTGTTTCTAAGTTGCGCCCGGAGGCGTGTCAATGTCAGCTGTTGATGAGCAACCTAAACTGCTGAATATTATAGTCTACCTGCAATAGTAATCGCACCTATCAGTGTCCGTGGATAATGAAACGTATGCAAAGCATGCAAGACAGTTCCTGGCCACACAAAATTGAGAATCAAACAGAAATGCATGCAACACAATATGGAGTTTCCATCCTTGGAACAAATGATATTTAAAATTGTGTGTCCGTAATGTACTGCACTGTAAGTAGTTATACCCAGTGGAAGTGAAGCGCATCATGTCAGCGCGCCGCCAATGCACACTACCAGCCCCATGGGCAGGGTCACCAGCAGTCCCACATTGGTAGTGGTAGTACACAGCTGGGCAGTTGTGGCCATAGCAAAACATCGCAAGTGTAAAGTACCCTGCGAACGTATAATATAATTTGTCCTACATCGCATAATAATTACATACAAACTGGACATGACATATAACTACAAATATAAACAAGGAAATGAAACAGACGGAGCATATAAACCGCCGCAAAAGTAAGCCAACATGTATGCATAAAATGACAGCAGCATCCGTAGTACACTCTGTGGATATGTGTTCTGTCATACAATCTGAGTACTGTCCGGAAGATATGCCATCCCGGCCGCATGAAAAGGTGGCAACACTAACAATGTCCATAGCATGTCAGCAAACTCCAGACATATGTGGTCCAAGCCGTTCTTGTCCATATGTGTGAAGGTACAACGGGAATCATCCGGGTGGACATTACATGTCATGAAAGATAAGTCTTGTGTGTGTACCTATGTGCATGTTGTGCAGCCATGTTTAAATTTGAAAATGCCACAGTAGTCCCCACAACCATACAGTTACCTGACATATGTACATTATGCAATGTGTTCTCTTGACCGTGCCATGAGACAGCAACCAAACAAGGGATGGATGGAAGTGTCTGTAATATGTGTGTGGGAGTATGCAAACTGTAATAATCCCTAAAGGCGAGACTGTGTCGGATGCACAATAGACCAAACTGGAGGTGTATGACGGAGCAGTGTGCGAAGTGAGGGTTACCACCCGCACCTCTGTGCGACAGACAGTCCGTCTGTGGCCAGTGTTGTCCTGCTGACAATAACAAAACAAATGATAATTGCCTGAGATATCATGACAAAATATATTCCCTAACTTATTAGTGATACATGCATAAGTCAGTGATGTCATATTTTAAACACCTACATCCTAAATGAAATAGTGTAAGCAGCTTAAATACTAAACAAATAACCTGTACTATTGTCAAAGAAGTGAAGTTCTGTCCCATGCACTGTCAGTGGTATATGCTATACTGCAAAGTCACGTAGTAATACTACAACTACCCCTCATTGCCCAATGGAAAATGTGCCAATCCAATGTGAATCAGAAAGAAACACAAAGAACAAACATATAACAATCGTAAAGTAACCTGACAGTCCATATTGTATACCAAAATCACACAAACATATGAATATTAAAATGTGCTATACACATGAACAGGATCGTAACTGGCACATACACATACACATAGGATGGTATATGCGGAACCGGGACATCCAAATGCAGAACCCATGCATGCATAATGCAATACCCAACATCCCCTATATAGCACACAACACACACCCATGTCCGAATGTCAACCAAATCCAGCCATACATAGCCTACTAGCCTTGCACAGCCATACACCTACACATAGCAAGTATTACCCATATACAGTAGGAAGTATCACCCTAGGCAGTGTCAGGATTGCAAACTATGTATCCCACATTTGTAAACATTCCATCACATTTTCGTAAATCCAAAAGCCCACGCATTCATGTTTTGGCAAAATTTGTGAACATCCTGCATGGGATAAGTAACCTGTTTAAACATCAGAGTTGTTCACATGCCACAACGTCTAGTACTGTACACATCTGGACAAAAGTTGTATGTGTAGCCACGGTACTGTTCAGTTTCTAGACGGACATGCATAACATAATACGCAGGATGGAACACCCGTCCATCATGCAGGTCTCCCCACATGAATTATCGACAGAATATATTCTACTCAATCACATACTGACACCACACCTCTCAACCTATTACAGCAACAAAATCTGGACAAAGCCTAAAATGATGGGTGGATAAATAGGGACAGATGTAAATATTGCTCTCACAAACTTCGAAGGTTGACAGAATAATAGTATGTACATTAGCATAAATTTTGTGAAGGATGTGGGGTAGTCCCTGAGTATTACAGAGGTCCGTACATATTTACAGTAATAAACCTTCACATTTGTTTACTGTACTACTGCATACCTGTAGTTAATTCATGTCCAAAATAATAATCCTTGTATGAATGAATACAGGAAGTAGTCAAATGTGAATGGGAACACACTCACCGTGGATTATGTAGTGTAACCACCCCCACCCATATTATGTATTGCCAACATAATAAGCTGCTGACAGGTGCCCAAACACCTGTGTCTGTAAACACAGGTAAAAATGTATAAAATGGACAAACTCTGTCCATGTGCTTTGTCTGACATTTGAACATGGTCAGGGCAGTTCCGTTCACCAGGCGGACAAGCCTAAACCCAGATCTACACATGAACACCCTGACAATTAAAGACTTGTATGTGCCAGGACTATAAGCCTTGGAGTTCTGAATATCCTTGGATTTATTAAATATGCAGCTTGGGTCCAGAGCAGTAGCGAATAGGGAATGTGTAATATGTAGTATCGCGTTTTTCCCAGCAGGAGAATGGATGCCAGTGTTGTAAATGAAGCGGTGAGGTGTATGTTAATGTAGCTATGTACTATGGGTATGCATATAAATGAGTCAGAATACCAATAGTATAGTGGTTACAGCATCCGGCCAACGTGAATGCAGTCCCGGTTCAACTACGACTACAGCACATATAATTTTAAAGTGTAATGAATGCGTCTGTGCTGTAAAGACATTTAAATATGTAAAGGTGAACGTGTGTTTCGCATATGTCCGTTAACCGGATTACAGATATTTTACTGGTACTGTCACAATCAATAAAGCCTATGTAAGCACAAAGACTTAGTAAACATATGTAACCCACAATAAGGATATGCAAGTGCGCCTGCGCGTGTGTAATCCACTCACAGCATAACAAATGAATGCTGTTTTCCACACGTTAGTTATATATCTATATATGGATATATATATATGTTTGTGTATAGATATATATCCACAGACTTAAACTAAGTATATATATGAAATAAAGAATGTACAGACATATATATATATATATATATATATATATATATATATATATATATATATATCTATATATATATATATATATATATATATATATATATATATATATATATATATATATATATATACACACACACACATACAACATTAATTGATATATACATAACAAACATATAAACATATGTCCTTGTAGATATAACACATGTACATGAATAGGATACATCATAGCCATTATGGATAGACATACAGACATGCAATAAAGGTAAATACACTGCTGCTTTTCAAACCATTGCCTGGAAAGTACCAGTGTGCCAGATCTGCAAGTTCTACTCTTTAAACATGGATATAGGTGTCATTTGCAGGACCCCAAAAATTGTGATTCTTTACAGGCACCGTCCTATAATGATTGCTGCAAAGAAGTGTCATCCGCAACTACAATATAGCTGACATGCAACAGTAGCTCGTGCAAGTGTAAAAACACATGGGTTGACAGAATATATGACATATGTTCCGATATGCGGAGAGTGGATAGTGCTTAGAAGTGTCTTCATACTTTATTATCGCTCACATTAAATATGTCTTATGACTACTGTGGAGGGGTGTCAGGTATGGGAATCATGGGTATGCAATAATGGGTCTAGGTGCCTAGGTGTTGGTTGGCACAGATTTATTAGGTCCGCCCCATAGGAGTGATTAATATTCCTATGTGGGTATAGCACACGCCTATATCTTCCAAAAATGAAGAACCCATCTACTGGATATTGTGTAAACCATTGGGGGAAGACATAGGGACTTATATCAGTGTCTTTTAAGTGATTAGCATGGACGTACATGCGTACGACTAAGATGGTAACCATACCTCTCAACCTTTCAGAATAAGACATCTGGACAAAGGCATTTTAAAATAAGTACAAATAGGGAATAGTTTAAATATTCCTCTTACAAAATTAGAACTTTGATAGAATAATGGATTATTCATAAGTATGAATGTTTTGAGGGTTATTAATTATAAAATACTAATGTCTGTCATTATTTTCTAACTTGACAACAAAACCACACCAAGAACTTTATTAGATAAAGCTTTTGGGTCTACGCCCTTCATCAGTATACATCAGTACAAAAAATCAGCATTTAAATAGGAGAACATAAAATCACATGCTTCAGCCCATTCCACATACTAATTAACAATCAAGCCTAAAAATAATATGTACCTCATAAGAACAAAAATTCCTACTATGCATAAAATTCTTCCATTTGTATGGAAGATAAAACTCAGAATAAAAATGAAAATAATAATAAAACAACTTTATATATTTATATCTAACATATACACACATGCAAAACAGCCAGCAACCTATAATGAACTCCATCAAACAAAATATCAAATTATACCCTATTAAAGCCTCTCTCTGTGTCTCTTAACCAATACTGGCTTCAAGCTGCCTGCATTATTCAAACCAGGGGGTACATCCGCCTGGAGCCTGATAATCCATTCTAATTCCCTCAGCTCCAAAAAATTATTAATGTCACCCTTCCTTAAACTCCCTTCCACTTTATTCAACACCCTAAACTTAAAAACATGCCCTTCACCTTTATCCATGGCGTGCTTACTCAAGGCATTTGTTAATACCTTTCTCCTTACTTCAGATTTATGCTCCACTATTCTTTCTCTTAACCTTCTGATTGTTTTGCTCACATAAAATGATGTACATAATATACATGTAGCTAAATACACTATCCTTTCCTCATTGCATGCAGTTAAAGCTTTTATAGCAAAAATTTCTTCACTTATAGGGTGATGAAATGCAGTATCTCCTTCATATAAATCATTACAACACGAACAATTGTAACATTTAACCATCCCTACTGTTTTGCTTCTTCCTTTAGCTTTAATTTGAAAGTCTTTATAACATATTTTCTGTTTCAGTGCCTCAGAGCTCCTATAAGCAAACCTTGGTTTATCACCTACAATAGCTTTTATCTCAGGCATAGCCAATAAAATTGGCCAATTGTTCTCTATTATACCACACACATTTCATGTGTTCAAGCTGTATGTTGTCAAGTACCTCAAGGTTTCATTAGCTACACAAGTCATCATTACTTTTTTCACTGCCATCCCCCAGTATTGGCCTATATTTAAACTGTCTATCTATTATCACTTCATCACTTACTCTATTTATTAAATGTTTGGAATAGCCACTTCTCTCAAACTCTTGTGACATAATCTCTATCTGTTCAGAAAAAATACCCACATCCATATTCAGCTTACTCAATCTTATAAATTGTGCTTTAATTATTCCTTTAAATATATGGGGGGCATGCATATTATCCTTATTCACATACCTCAAAGCATCAACCTTTCTAAATACTTTAGATTCTAATTTATTGTTAACCTTAAACAAAGTTACATCCAAAAAATTCATAGTACTATCTGAGGCTTCCATTTTAAACTTTAAAAAATCAGTTGAATCATTCAAGTATTGTACATATGCTTCCAGCTACAAGGAGCCTTTCCATATCATAAAACAATCATCAACAAATCTTTTGTAAAACAACACTTTCTCATTGGATTGACTATTAACATCCAATATAACCCTTTTCTCCCATTCATACAGCACAAGATTAGCATACATGTTGGCAATGGGAGTACCCATTGCCACACTTGTAAGCTGCAAGAAGGGTTGTGAATCAAAAATAAAAACATTATGTAACAAAACTACTTCCAAAAGAGAGCAGATGGTCTCAATTTCTCTTCCAACCATCCTCACCTCCTTATTCAAAAATTCATGTATGGCATTAACCCCATAATCATTGGGTATGACAGTAAAAAGCGAGGTCATGTCCATGGTAACCATAATGTATTCTACTACATTATTATTCAACTGCCAGATATAAAGTCAACCTAAAAAATCATTCGTATCCTTTAACACAGTAGGACAGATTTTCAAATACTTCCCCAGAGTATTTTGCAAGTATTTAGAAATAGGCTCTGTCACCCACCCCCCACCCGAGACAATAGGTCTCAAAGGTGGGTTAGTGATATATTTGTGTGTTTTTGGAATACCATAGATTTGAGGTATTCTAGGGCAAGAAACACTCAAATAGTTAAATAACTCTACACTTAAATCATCATTAATCTGAAGCTCATATATAGCCATATTCACTTCAGTAATAACTTTCTGAACTTCCACAAAGGAAATTTTTCTAAAAGTATTTATATCATTCAACAACACTTTAAACATTTCTAAGTATTCATCTCTCTCCATTACCACAACTGCCCCCCCCCTTTATCCGCTTGCTTTACTACTATAGTATCATATGCTTGTAGCTCTTTTAAGGCTAAATATTCAGGAAATGTTATATTATAACAACTTTTATGAGCAGCATTACTCTTATAATACAGTCGCAGTTCACGTTCAACAATATTAGAGAATGCATTTAAAATAGGGCATAACGTTGGCATAAACACACTTAGTCTTCTATATACTGGCGTATGGATACCATCATTTTTAAAAATCATTTTAAGACCAACTAAATGCACAAACATCTTCAAATCTATAATTGCTTGTACAATATTATCCCTTGCATTAGGGATGAATTTTAAGCCTTTACTTAACAATAATAAATGCGCTTCTGTCAACAAAACCTTAGAAAGGTTCACAGTACCTTTGTTTGGTCTAACTATCATTTGACAAACTTGTTGTGCACCAATAGACTGTTGTTCTTCCTTTTCCCTGGGACAGTCTGTTGCTGCTGATGCTGATATTGCAAGCGAGATTCTTTTGGTTGTACTTGCGAAGCAACCTTCTCCGGTTGCTTGAGCAAAAAAGGAGAAAAAGAGGTTATCTCCCTTTGCAAAACTTTTTTATTATTTAAATTTGCCATATTGGACGCCGTACCTTCCCTTATCTTGGGACGAACAACATCCTCCTTTGTAATGTCGACACCGCCATTACTGGAAGGTGAACCTTGTGTCACGCCCTCTTTTTCACTTAAAGGCACAACACCATTTTCAGTTATAGGAACCAATCTAGAGACAGTCTTTGCATGCTGAGTATTATGATGGATATTTGTAGTTACATCCTTCTTCTGCTCTTTAAATACATCAAGCTGATCCAATGGACCTGCTTTCTTGTTAATCACAGTGGCCGATGCTTTTTTATTAAAAGCTACTGCATTACTCCCTTCTCTTGGCCAAGAGAAAATGCGATTCTGTTTAAAGTCGCCCATATCCCTATGCAGCTTGTTCCTTTTCCTTTGTTGTAGTTTTAAGTCCAAAGCATGCATTCAGGTTAAAAAGCTCTGATATAGCCCCACCAACTCATTAAAGCAGGGTAAACTAGTAATAATACTTTCAAGCTGTTCAAATTCTTCTATAAGCTTACTTTATTATTTTCTAACTTCACAGTCCTTAATGACTTGCCACTAATTTACCAGAAAGGCACAATAGTATGAAAAAAGGAACAAAATTATAAGCCTAAGTTCAGGACATTTACCTAAAATGTCTACAGTTGAGAGGTATGAAGGTAACCCTGTCCTAAATAAATGTACAGAACTAGTGATATTAGGTGGACAGGTGTGAAGAAAGACGTGATGACAAATGACAAAACATGTATAAGTCAAAAGCATGTACCTTGATAAATGTGAATGAATACTTATGCCCTGTGATAGTGAATGTGGAAGGTTAATAGAAACAAAATAAATGTGTCCCTCAGGGTGTTATGCAGTGTCCTTGATACAGTGTTCGGTCTCCCACACTTGCATGTGAGTTCTGCCACTGACGGAAAGCGCAAATACCGGCGAACACATAAGGTGGATGATAGCATAATATGTTCTGAGTAGCACCTGTTAGCTTTTGTGAGGAACACAACACTCTGGGCGGGTGTGTCCTGCAAAAGGAATGTAATGGCATCTGGCCTGTGATTTCTTCATATATTGTGTGTAGTGGTGTAATAAAATGATATATCTTGTATCAGAAACAGATACATGTTATAGGAAACAGTATTATCGACTATAATACTACAAGAAAAATCTGAAGGTATGAAAAGCGGTGAAGTAGTCAGTTTAGTATGTGTTGACTTGTCAAATGTCACAGCTGTATATATAGTTCCTATAGGGCTGTTACCTCTACAAATGATGAAAGTGGGAGCTGTTCTGTAGGAATGTCAGACGTAGCAGGTCAAAACATACCTACAGCCATGCATACTCCACAAATAGACATATTAGCACACAGCAAAGCTTAGGCCAGGATTCATAAAGCCTTGGCTGGCGTGTACAAGTAGAGTAAGAGTAGAGCAAGGCAAGATGTCTGCCGAGCTATTCAGCAATATCCTGTAGGGCTGTGCAAGGACAATGTTAGGATATGCAAATTAACCCATTTGTAGGTGAAAGCTATGCAAATGATGTAAAATTTGTGATACATGAAACAGTAAGCAGTCCGTGCAAGAGTAGAGTTATGTGCAGAAATGTACTCGGATGTTAACCCAGTAACTTTCTGCAAGTAGCTAAACGGAGCAATGTCAGCTGCAAATAACGGATGAATTTAGTTGAATAAGCATGCCAATAGCCAAATATAAGGCGAGTGGCATCTTTTCACATTAGAAATGAATAAAACTCTATTTGTCCTCCCCCGATCTCCGGTGTTTAAGTGTAGCGCAGCGGCGCGAAAATGCGCTGCGCTTTCAAAACAAGAAAAATATTTAAAATATGCATACAAATTGTAATTTTAGTTAAAAGTTAGTTCACCATGCAGGTGAATGGCAAGCTGAAGACAACATGGCTACTGAGTACTGGCTGCTATGTGTGGAAGCGCTCTTTCAGAGATGTAATCAAGCATTAGTAGGCAATCCTATGCAACTGAGGCTGAGGATAGTGAATCATAATTTGTCATGCCATATGGGCCAAGCCTCTACAGTGTAAGAGTAGGTTAAGGTGACTATCAGAGTAGAAGATAGGTGACATCATGAGTGTGTATGTATAAAACACTGTAATCTTATTGGAGCAGTGTGTCACATGTTTGCTGTCAGTTACTCATCAGTGGAAGAGGCATGTTATGATTTATCCTAGGTAATGTCAAGAAACTGATGGTGTATGCCATGGATATCACTGAAGTTTCTTGCAAACCTGCTTACAGTGTGTTCGTGCCTATGCAGGCCTGTAAGCCCGAGTAAGCATGTGTGCGTGCGTGTCAGTCCGTGTGCGCACGTTGAAGAATGAGTAAGCTAGTGTAAGATTGTTGAAGCCCGTGTAATGTTGTGTAAGCCAGTGTAAGTTTTGTAAGCATGTATAAGCCTGTGTGCGTGTGTGGATGTGGATGTGCACTTTTCTGTGCTCCTATGCGCGGTGCTGCTCACTGTGGAAACAGACAGTGAAAAGGAAGGTAAACAAATAGCAGTAAGTTAACCAAGGAGAACTACCACAGCTAGCAGGTGAAAACAATCAGAATGAGCATATTACACAGCCAGTACAGTAGGCCAGCACAGCACAGCACTTACAACTCCACAAACAACATTCCACCATGTTTTTCTCAGAAACACTGCAACACTGTAGTATACTAACATAAGTGAAAACTGAAAAAGCTTAACTGAGACAACATAATGTTAGGGGCTGCCATTGCTATTATACGTCAACATATGCAATATGGTGAGGGTTGTGCCAATTTGAATGCTGCTCAGCAACACACAGTGAGTAGATGGAGAAGAGTGTGCAGGCACAGGGTAACCTACCAGGGGCTACATGAGCTGGAGATAGTGGAGCACTATAGAGTGGACAGAGACCTCCTGCAGAAGATTGTTGAGCCGTGCAGGCCGTGTCTCACACACAGAACCAACAGAGGGAAACCCATCCCAGTGGAAACCAAGGTATGTGTTGCCCGAAGGATACTAGCAACAGATACCTTCCAGAGATCAACTGGTGATATGATGTGGATTTCACAAATATCAGCATCCAGGATATTGCACCATTTCATGAATGCCATGTCAGCACATGTCAGTGATCATGTATATATCCACAATTCCCGTGAGGTGTTGGGCAGCAATATGTGTCTTTTCCACACAATAGTGGAATACCCTGAGTAGTAGGTGCAATGCACTGCACGAACATATGCATCAAAGCACCAGCCAGTGAGTGTGGTAGGGCCTACATCAACTCAAGGGCTTCCCCTCCATCAAGTGGTGGTTTGTGTGTGATGGCCAGCCCATAATACTGAATGTGTGTGCTGGTTGCCCTGGAAGCTACAATGCTTCCCATATGTGGCATCTTATGCAGCTGTACAAAACATTTGGCAATGGGGACAACCCTCATGGTCACCTAGTGGGGGATGCTGGATATGCAGTTCAACTGTGGCTGATGACACACATCAGAAATGCACACACACATGAACAGGAATGCCATAATGAGGCACACACACAAACAGAAAATGTAATCTAGCATGTGTTTATGCTGCTCAGTTCTGGTGCCTGGATACATCTGGTGGAGCATTAAAGCACTTGTCAACTACATGTACCAGAATGGTCTGTGGCCTAGGTCATCTGTGTCACACACACACATGAGAGTTTATATAGATAGTGTGAGTGACTGTTCATGTATGTGTTCTACTGCAGAACAGTTCAAACACAGCAAAGTCTGTCAATAATGGACATTCATCATAGTTGTACAACCATCTTGGTGGATATGTATGCAGACCTCTCATTGTTTATGTGATACAGTGATGTACTTCAAAATACCATTGTAAATGCAAATATCAAAGGACAAATGACATAGCACTTGTCTCTATTTACACATTATTACCCATTATACATATCAGGGTCTAATACCTATGTGTTACTGTTGGTATAGTATGTGTAGTAAATGTGGATGACTAACTCATTTTAGCCTTATAGGTTTACAGCATGGGTTGGTTAACACGTATCTATCTGTATGATACCCTTGTGTAGAATAACTGTGTCATGTGCAGAATGCATTGTAGGCCACAGTATGGATTTTCAGATGTGGACAGGAATATCCCTATTGTCTTTGCTTGTAACTAACATGGCTATATGTCAAACAGTAATGGTCCCAGCAATGTGTGGCGGTCAATACCAGTGCTTACTGGTATAGTATAGTACATGAAGGATCCACATGCTACTGTGTCCTACATGTGTGGGTCAGTTGTGAAGATATCATATAACAATTGGTTATTCAGACTGTTGAGGTCGTGTCTACTACCATAATGCAAAACAATTACAGATAGTAACAGTATCATCCACAGCACCATGTAAAACCATATCATACACACATGTGTAGACAAGTACAACAATATGTGTATTATAATGCATACTGGCTACCAATAGAAACTATGAAGTGTTAACAATGTACAATACAGGGCATGTCACCATTCCAATGTGTCCACTATACATGTACATGCAGACAGGGCACCTTCACCATGTTCACAAATAAATACATGAAAATCTGTACTACATACATCACAGACGTACTACACACTCTGAAACACATGTTGCCAATACTACACACATCAGTCAAATGGCACATGGATGGATAATAAATCTTCAGAAGTAACAGTGCTGCAAACTATACTACATTGTTGATCATAGCTGTAATGCATGATGCCTGCTTACATACACCTAGAAGGACTTCACACTTTGTGTTAACAACATATTAACATTAATACAGTGCTAGAAAGCCACTCTGTGCATCAGCACCATGTTAGTCTGTTCCTGCATCAATGTTACACATTACAGGAGGTGGCACAGGTGTCATCATATGCACAGGGTATGTTGCTTCTTTTCCAGAGCCTGTCATTGAGCCATCCAATCAACATGTATGTATGTGTGTGTGTGAGAGACAACAGTTTTTGTATGTCCCAATGTTGATGCAATGTGTGTGTGTATGTGTTAGCCCTAGCTGTTTGTTTTATGTGTGTGTGTCTGCATGTACACAGTTTCAGCATGTGTCAGCCATATACATGAGGCTGTGGGACAGTCACAGACCGTACCTGCCAGGCTGTACAGATCACCATTTCTGGCCATGGACACCCCTCCATGCATTCAACAATATTCCAGTCCTGCACCTGGCAATGTATACACATACATTCTTGGGATCTGTATCACAACCTGTGGATAAACGGGAGTCAGTAATGTTAACCTGATTTGCATAGTATTGTCATTTAATACATAGTTATATGAGCCATACTCATCCTCCAATGTAATAACCACTGCTGACTGTTGCTGAGATGTGCACACAACCATTTAAAGCTGCTGTACTATCATTGTTTTCAATGTCCCTTGTAATACCCAGCAACAAAATAACTGGTCACTCCACAACTATAACCCAGGATCACTACAGCACACAGTATGTGCACTATCACAGAGCCATAGCAGAGTTAGATACATCCAAGGTGATCACATACAGATAATGCAGCACATTCAATAGTGCTAATATCCACATACATATCTATATATATATATATATATATATATATATATATATATATATATATATATATATACACACACACACACACACACACACACACACACTTGGCAGGGTTGGGATTAGAACACAGACCTAACTACCTTATCACACTACAGCACTACGCATTTACAGAACACACTACTGTGATTTCTAGCTTGCTGACATCAGCATCAAAGGCAAAGATACCGTATGGATTCTATGGAGAGTGAATAGTGTAAAAGCAATGTACTGTTGTCATGCAGCGGGAAACACCCCCACACACACACACACACACACACACACACACACACACACACACACACACACACACACACACACACACACACAGAGGCACACAGTTGGTAGGGCTGGGAGTTGAACATACACCTAACTACCTTATCACACTACAGCATTACGCATTTACAGAACGCGCTACCGAGATTATTGAGCACAGCACTCCCAGAGGCATACTTCTAGGTGGGTGACATCATCCGCAAAGGCAAGGATGCCGATAGGGAATGTATAGAGGGTGAGCAGTCAGAATGCATATTACTGTCCCAAGGTAGACATAGACAAACACACAGCAGTGGTGTGATCGGGGCAACTAAATATCTACGGAGCACTACAACAACACTACATAGATACGGGACGCACCACAGACAGTACACCCTTCAAGACAGTCAACCATTGTTTTCAATGTAGGCATACATCCTGACATCGGAAATGGACATCTGTTGCCTGAATGACCACCATCGCTATACAGGATGTCAATGGCCATGCCCATACACAGAGGCACATCACTGACACAAGGTGTCACTGGCCATGCCCACATGCTTAGTATCACACATCCATTTGGAATGTACTGTGTGTCCATCTACACAATGATGTACTGGGCATGCTCACACACTTAGCAGTTGCAAAGGGCCGTCTTGCATGCACACAGATTCTAAACACAGAAGGGTGCAGTTTGGAATATACTGTGTGTCCATCTACACAATGGCGTACTGGGCATGCTCACACACTTAGCAGTTGCAAACGGCCGTCTTGCATGCACACGGATTCTAAACACGGAAGGGCACAGTATGGTATTACTGTCCCCACATACATGAAGGCCACTCACATGTATTGACCAGTACACACTCAGGAGCCATCACAGATGTCTCAGGTGCAGATCATAGAGGTACACACCACAGTCTACAATGTAGCCCTCAGACATCACCATGTTGTTGGACCAGCAATACACAGACATACATTAACACAACACCATGTGACTCATGACCAGTTGACTGTACATAGGTCTACAGCAACTGTGCAGACTACAGATGTATCGACAGAGTTCCATCATGTGTTATGCATTGCAATGATACCACTGTACATATCCAGGTTGGCTCTACACATACCAGGGGCCCTGTGTCTTACACAGCTGTGACAGATGACTGTCACTGTACACCAACGAACACACATGTTTGGATATGTCATACATGTAATTGCAGTGGATATGTGCATGGACCACACACACACAGCGCATATGTACATAGCATAGCTTTTGCTGTCCTCTGTGCAGACAAGTGGCTAAAGTAATTATACGCACGCAAATTGAAGGTGGGTCCATGGCTGTTGAATGCTAACAGTACATGAGGTAGCAATGTTGACCAAGGACACATTCCCTCTGTACTAGTTACCCATGACACCCATCATATCATACAACAGTCCATGTGTTATGTATGTCAACACACATGTCCACCAATTGCAATGCATACAAACATGGCTACATGACAGGCATGTAGGACCAACACACATGTACAATCTGTAGTGTGCATGCAGCTACCATGCATGTGCAGTAGCTAATGTAAGTAACTCATCTGTGCTTAACTACAACATGCAGTTGCAATGCAGCCCCATCATTGACACCTGTATATGGTGACATACTGACAGTATGGTAGGATGTACATCAGTATGGATGTATGTGTGTACATAAAGTGGTGATCCACCTGTGTAGATGGATGTTTGACGGGGACGGCTCACAGGTGTGTCACATGCCATCCTACCATTACATGTGGAAAGAGTACGCTATGTTACTGTTACTTGACGGTGAAGACATAAAACCTACACAGCGGTCAGGTGTTACTGTACATCACTTGACACCTTTAACACTTACATCCTCCCGTGTGCATATAGCAGCACAATTGCCAGACATAGCGTTGGTACACATAATGCGGCCAATACTGCTGCATGTCTGTCAGACGTATCATCATATAGCAGGTAAATCATTCACAGTACTGCCATGTGTGTTTGCTTGTGTGACCATATATGCCACATATGGTGGGGAATACATCCCAATTGTTACACACCCCTGTACACTGTTGTAGAGATCTGTACATACTGCAGTGTGGAAACCATGACATAGGCAGGTGTGGTGTGTGTACCACACACTTCAGCTATCCGTATGTGTATGACATTTGTGGTCTCCACAGTGTGTGTGTGTGTGTGTGTGTGTGTGTGTGTGTGTGTGTGTGTGTGTGTGTGTGTGTGTGTATGTATGGCTGCCTGGTGCATGGAGTGAGGGTGTGTGCTACCATACAGAACACACAGGATCCCTAACCTCTCATGGTGATGCAGTCTACTACCCTGTTGATGCCATAGGTCTCAGCAGTACTGGCTACCTGTACATGTTCTTTCTCTGTGTCATGTCACGTGGGTGCACAGTACTGTGAGGGTGATGATGACATAGCAGGGGTCCTCACCTTAACACTATGGGGTGTGCATTACAGTGTTGTTGACCCCAAGAGTGTGTGCATGTTCCTGTAATGTGACAGGGTATGACTGCTACACAGTGAGGCCTCATGCTATCAGGTGGCCTCTAACATTAGCATCGGCTGGACCGCCGTGTACAACCCCTGCACCATGTCAACATACCTGTGATGTGACCTGGTATGGATGTCACGTCTGTTGTTACCAAGACACATACTGTGAAAATATAACAATGCATGCTAAACCTGTACTACATGGTATGTCTGGTGCGTGTTAACAGTACACAACTAATGTAATATACACTTCTCTCACTATTCATACACAACTAATGTTATACACACTTCTCTCACTATTCTGATCACCCTGTGCATCAGACCGTTTGAGCATATCCCTGCACCGATGGTGTGGATTACAGGGATGTGGCACAGGCTTCATCATGTGCACAAGGTGATAATGTTTGCCAGGCTCATAGGCTGTACCAATGGATGACATCATGTGTGTGGGTAAGGGCCGGTGACATGACTGGACATGTCTGTTCAGTATGCATGTGGGTGTTGTGGTGCCCTACAGATGTGTTTGCAGTGTGCGTGTATGTGTGCACAGTTCTGCCTTTTGTGAGGCCTACACAGGGGTATTATTGACAGCTCCAGATTGTACAGACCAGGTTGTACACTTCACTGTGTCCGGCCACGGCCACATGACCTGTGCCTGCCAGGGGTTGCATGGGCACTACCAGACAGAGGTACAGATTGGCTACTGTCCGACGACACATGTCCACTGGAACCATGTCCCCACTGGGAATGTCCAGGGCCACATCCACGTGGCCTGCTGTGTCCTGGTGTGGACAGCGCAGCACCAGCTGCACTGCTACTGGCACTATGGGAGTGGGCATGTGAGGTGGAACGCTCACATTGACCTGCACTAGGTGGTGTAGCTGGTCTACATTCACGTGGCCTACACCTCACTCCTACCAGATGTTCCAGCACAGACAGCTCACACTCCTGGATTGCCATGCCATGGTCGAGGATTCCAACCATGTCACCCAATCGCCTGTCCAGAACATCAGCAATCTGCTGTTGAGCATTTGCCAATGCCTGGATGTTGTCATTTAGGGTGCTGTGCTGCTTTTCTGTGATCAACATTGTTGCTACGGATAGCAGCCCTCTGCAGCCTCTGCCCTTTTCTGTTCTGCTGTTCAGCACTTGCCTGTGTTGCCATTACAGTCTGGAACATGCGTCTGGTGATACCAGCTGCTGCGCTCTGTCCTGCAGGTGCATGTCTGCCAGAGGTCCTCCTATGAGCAGCACTGGCCGCATGCCTGTGTGGCACATCTGCTGTCATTACACTGACACCATGGTGTGGAGACACACCTTCTGTAGCCACCACACGTTCCTGTCCCATGCTAACAGACGTTGACTGTCCTTCCTCTATGGCCACTGGTGATGCGGTATGTGTTGGCAGAAGAACTGTGTGTGAAGAAGAGGGGACATAGCTGGGATGGCAACCATTGGCACAGATTCAGCCCCTGACAACCCTGCCTGTACCCCATGCATATGTTCATCACTGCTAGTATCTGTGGGGACACTAACATCAGATGGACCCCAGGAGGGTAACGCACCTACATCACCTGTGAATGCAAAGAAAGACTAAATTACAATAGACACAGACACACACACACACAGACACTCACACACAGACACACACACACAGACACACACACAGACACACACACACACACACACACACACACACCATGCATGTGATTTGACAGATGGCATGCAGCATGCCTGTGATACAGCAGATGGCATGCAGCTCAGACATTAATAGTGTTAGTTACCATACCTCCCTGGGGTGCACACTACAGCAAGCAGGTTTCATATCAGTAGCCATGCAGTTCACACAATCATGGTAGTATGCATGCATCCCCATGATACACCATGTGGACCAGAACAGGATAACAGTACACATGGCTGATGTGTGCATTAACATGCATACATGTCTGACACAATGGTGTCCTGACACATGTACAGCATCGTAATGGGCATCATATTGCAGTGTTGTCTGTATGCCCTACAGATAGAATGCATGTTTAGCAAATGTGCATGAGCATGGAAGGGTAGTGTGCTCCGTCTACATTGCTATACAGTGTGAAGTACAGACACTGTGCCATTGCATGGCATCATGAGGCGTCTATATTGCTATACAGTGCATAATATGTACACATTGCATAGCCATAACTGCAAGCATACCCATGACATAACTGTGGATTATGACCCACGATGCTGAGGTGTATACACACCAAACCATGCTGTGTCATGTGACAGGTCACTGGAGGACCTACAGTCGACACCCCTGCACAACTACTACAGAGTCTTAGCTTCCTGGCAACCATGTCCACACATAGCAGACTTGTCAATTCACCATTTCCCACGTGACATTGAGATACCACACACACGAGGTGCACAGGTAATGGTGATGTCCTACAGCAGCAAGGGAAATGTACAGTATCTGTGGCCTGATGTGGTGTCAACATCTGTGGAAGCTGTACAGGTGACTGCTGTCATGCTATGACACAATCATGATGTTCAACACATCTTATATGGTAGACGTCAGTGACACCTCCAGTAGCTGCGCACAGGCTTTTAGGATGTCCAGTGTACCACATCAACTGTATAATCGGTCAACTAAGGCTATAATTGGACCATGTGTGGACAATGTGAAACAGGGTGTATACACATCACATCTACTGTGTGGCTACATGTCTCTGGCCATCCCCCATGGCCATGTGTGCACATGTGTTGGACAAATGTGTGTGATGGCCATCTATCACATGTCTGTGTTGTCCCATATGACATACACCCATAGATGTCAGGGCTATGCAGACAACGGGTTGTATGTTTGGTATGTGGGGTATGGGTTATGGGATAGTGTGACAATATTGCAGCCAAAACACTACATGTCTGGGACATGTCAGATGACACATCACAATGTGTGCACCCATTGCAGGGGCATATAACACAATGGTAACTCCTGTGGGCTGCCCATAACACAGCTCACTGTGTGATACTGTTTGCATACCACACGTGTCGTTCCAATGTATAGTACATATGCATCCATTGTAGAACACCTCCCCCGTTGTATGCACAGCTGTCCACACACGTAGCAATGACAAATACTGTGGTTTCATGTCGGTGTATCATTTTGTTTGTATATATTGCACATGGGTGGCCTGTGTGAATGATGAGTGATGCGACTTGTATATCGTGACTGGAATGAACATCAAGTGTACAAGTGTTAACTGGCCACATGGTGAATAGATCTATGCTTTAACATGCACCTGATACAGATGACAGTCTCACCTGCAATGTACTCATTTCTGTGCGGCATGCCAGAGGTACCTGTATAGGGGTGACACAGCAGTATGAACATTATCCATGACTGTATGACAGCCACAGGGTGCACTGTGCATGTTAACATAGTCGCCTGTACAATAGCATATAGTATGCACATGTGTGCATACACAGGGTAGCATACTGTAGTATGTAGCATGTGTGTCCACATACCTTGCATATATTGTTACATTACATAATGTACAGTGACACATGCAACTAAATGGGATATAATAGCCATATGTGCAGTAGTGACTTACCAGGCAACTCCAGGCTCATTGGTTGGGAGACCCTCCCCTCCACGATGGCAGCTAGTGTTTGTGGATGCTGTTCTGAGGGTGTCCCAAGACTGGCCAGTAGCTCTTCGGTGTGTGTGAGTGGGGGCTGGGTTGGTGGCCCACCACCTGTTCCGCCTTGTTCCCTGGCGATTGCAGTGGCACTCTGTTTTGCATCTCATATCAAGTCTGTGCAGTGTCTGCGCACCTGCTGGTAGGTTCAGTTATGGCCACCCACATCATTCACCCTCCTGTGAAGATCCTGCCACAGGTCGTCCCACTGCTGGACATGCTGTGACACATGGCTGAACAACACCTCATTGTTCTCATGGAGGTACGGGATGAGGACATCATCCTCCTGGTGGCTGTACGCTGGCAGGCATGTACGAGGCATTATCTGTAAGACATAATGATGGTGACAGGTCACAGTTTCAGAGATGTACAGAGATAATGCTGCACATACATTTCTAGTAAATCTGGTACATCTGCACAGTTATCTTTGCAAATCATCATGACACTGACACAACTGACATGTTTGTGTCACACACATGTAACACCCATTATGTATTGGATATCATCACCATATATGTGTGTGTCACCTCATTACATTGTTCATACTCCATGTGAATGCTGTCTTGATGTGGGCATGTCTGTTTGCCTGCACTGGTGTTCTTACCTATCTGTACATGCCTGGGTGTGTCCACAGTAATTCTGTTGACCTTGATGCTGTGTATATGTCACATATCAACACATACACAGCTTTAATGGACTTGAGCAGTGACAATGCACACATACGCATGGAAACCTTTACATGCATGTGTTTTGCCATATACATCTACATGGCACTGTACAGCTGTTCAACATCCTGCCACGGATCGCCTGTGTTGCACATGTGATACACATGGGGCAATGGCTAGTCGGACATCATTCGCAGGGATGGTTATCAACTATAGCATGTACCGGCAAGGTTTCCTAGCTGTATCCGACAGCCATTATGCACCGCGAGGTGCATCAGTGCCACATTACTGATCCAGATAGTTGATACTACATCTACCATGTGGCCCTCACACCATGTATGACAGGGATGACATGTGCAGCTTTGATGGACAGGGTTGCATGGTATGGTGGGAGTATGTCACATGTATGGCACAGGGATCTGTCCAGCATGTGGTGATACTAGTAGTAGGATGGTGGCTGCCCATGACATATGTCTTTCAGATCAGGATATGGACATGTAGCGTGTCCAACAGCATAGTGTAGCAAATGTCTTTATGCAAGGTAGACAGCATGCTGCATAGTGGAGGTGAGGATTGTGAAGGCTGGTATCACCCATCCACGCATGGCCAATACCCCTTAAAGGAGATATGTGATCCAGTATTGGTCACCCGAGTGCTGTGTATGCCTGTCCAATGATCTCCGTGCTCATGGATGGCACCCTGTCATGACATGGGTACCTCATATGACTACCTAAGGGGCCTGGAGACGTCACCAACTCGGGGAGGTGTACTGCACAGCACCATCCCTTACACAGTGTCCATAATGTTGACCACAGCCTAGGTGGTAGTTAATGGGTAGAGGGATATTCACCTAGTGGTGACAATGCTGATATCATCCATCAGAATGTGCACATATGTCACACACCTCACCCACACAGCCTATTCTGTATGTTGTTCACAACACTGATACAGCTATTGCTCATAGGTCATAGCCATTCACATCCTTACATACACAGATGCCTGACATTTGTCTGTGTGGTATGGGCTACAATGATGGTGGTGTACAACACATTAACCCTGTTTTACTGTAGCTGGCACTGGTGTGATATGCACATGTCACTCTGGCACCTTTTGTAGTTGTGATTCTGTCTACAGAGGCCACTGGTAGAACACTCCTGTGACATACAAAGGTATATGTAGTCAAACATCCGTACGGTCATGTACATCTGTACTGCTAAAATCTACATTGATAATGGTTTATGGACTTGCAGACCATACTCAGCAGGGTTATAGTGCAGTGCCACCAATTATGACTGTCGACACCACTTGTGGGTTGATATTATCCAACACCCTATCTGTATTTTATGTTCATGCTCAGCACTTGTTTAGAACTTGTGAGCACGTCATGAGCTACTGATTAATATAGCACCCTTTCCACACCATTTCTCACAGGTACACTGTCTGTCCTTACATTTCCAGCTTGCTTACAGTACAACAGTTGTTGTACACACATAACTCGCATATCTTGTGAGACATGGTTGTATATACAGGCATGTCCAACTGTCACGTACCAGTGCTATTGCCTGTCTATATGATGAATATGGTGTACATGTGGCAATAGAGCAATTGTCTCATGTACACAGTCAATGCTCACCACCCAACATATGACACTACAGCCAGTGGGAGATGCACATATGCAGCCCTGCTGGGGGTAATGCTGTCACCAACCCTGACTGCACCTGACACTCATGTGGGGATGTGTAACATTCGCAACACACCCCACTCATCACATAGTTTCACAAGATCTCCACCACAGGCCACACATACGAGGACAACATGTGCAGTACCTCTCCATACTCTGTGTAGGCACCAAAGGCAGCCCGCAGCACCAAACACAACAACAACTTATAGCCCACAGACTCATGTGTGCCCATCACATACAGCCAATAGGGTGTTATAACATACACAACACACCTGTCATAGGTGACTCTCTATGCAGTCACACTGCTGTTCCACTCAGCGGGCTACACAAGGCGATAGTCGCTTACACCTTGCTGTCTGCAACCTAACCTATGCACCCATGCCACACCTCACCAGGTACAATGTGACTGTCATTCTCCATGTTAGTGTGACTGCCCTGAGATGCAACTTCACAGACTACGTGTGCAGGGACATGCATTAGCTCACCAGTCTTGTAGCCCAAGCCCTGGGGAGCACTATGCATTCATCCAGACCTGATACCACTGTACAACAACTGACTGTGTCACTTCAACAGTTGCCTATGCTTCTGCTGTCATTCCACAGGCATCTGGTATCTGTCCGCTTTGACTGACATGGTCAAACAACACGATGCTTTGGCACAGATGACCTGCACCTGTCAGCCCTGGGAGTACAGATCACATGTAAGGCTCTTGCTGCTTCTATACTGCCTGTCCTGCACAGTTTCCAATAACATTCACCACCAGAATGGGAACTGGCAAGCAAAACACGGGGTCATGTGATGCAACGCTTGACATCTTCATCTCTGACGCATGCAGGCAAGGCACTCCTTATAATGCACCACTTCAATATCTCTGCAGTGACTGGGACCTACCTCTAGGCTCTGCAGAGCACACCTGCAATGACAGGTTATACACAGACCATATCTTTTATTCATGTACCTGGACCAGCACATCCACGGCTGAGGTGTTCCCATATTCCACTATGTTGTACACACATCCTGGCTAGTTACTTAGCACAATGCATCAGAGGTTCTCCATGTGCAACTAACTCTGTCCAGAACTGCTATACACATCATCACATTGTAACAAGCTACGGATTCAATAACATACCCCATGGATACCAGACCTCATTTGTTGGTGTACTGGACAGTAGGGCTCAGATAGATACTACTGATGTGAGACTGACACTACCCCATATTTAACTGGGATAGCCACTCATGTACCAACATATTAGACCAATGCTGTCCATGATTCATAACCTCCACTTGGCTGGATCAACCCATACACACCACTTCCAAGACCAACAATATCCTTGACATGGACACTACCAACATGTGACTGGTGTGTCACACCTGGGGTTATCCCCTCATTGGTGGATTCCGGACATACGCTAATCACCCTTGTTAGCCACATCCTGGCACCGCACCCTTCACGGCATACACAGTACATGGCTACTACAACACCAACACCTACTACAGATGTCTTATGACAGCAGTAGTTAATGTCATGACACCCATGCAGATGGACAATGTACATACAAATGCTGACACATACCCCAGTGCACTTCATTAGCATGTACACGACTGTATGGATCATGCTATTCCACACAGTGCCATGATGGTACCCACCAGATAACAGATGCCACTCTGGGGGTCCAGTTCCATGGACATAATTTACAACAACAGGTGGAGGCTGTTGCACAGTGGTGTACAATCCCATGGGTGGGGTAGCTCACTGGTCAGCCTCGGTAGGGCCATGGGATCCCTCATCACATACTCCAAAACTAGCTACGTAAACATTACTGCAACACATTCCGGGGTGTACCACAAGGCATTATGGTGGTATGTCAGTAGTCAATGGCAATACCCACATCTGCTGTCACATACAACAGTTACTCAGGAACATTACAGAACCAGGTGATGTTGGCAACATGCTGGCGAATGGATTCAATGCTAACATTACACCCTCTCACTCCCTACAGGGCCACAATCCATGCAGAAACATTGCGGTGTCCCTGTGGTCACACCTACACAGTACTAGCCTGCACTCTGTATGGCCTGGGACACTGGCCCCATGTGACCATCCAAAGTCCACTGCTGTGCTGTCCACAAACCTCTGAATGACATGCCTCCCCACTAGGCCACCTTATTCAGTGATAGCCTTGTATCAGACATTGTGGCCCCTGAATGGCACACAGCAACAGTTATCGCACTCCACACAGATGGTGCCACAATGCACGAGTGGGACTATTGCCCTACACACCTGACTGGACTGTTCTGCATGGCTATGGGGCACATCATCATGGACGTCATTCACAGAAACATTGTTGGTCTCCGGTCCTTTGCTGCCACCCAGGTTGGACTTGTTAGGGCCAGAGCATGGCTCCTACATCTGGTGGACTCCTTTCATACAGTTTCCAGGGTAGTTGATGATGGCACGGGGGTCCACACAGCCTACATTGTCCTCTCATTGCCTTTCAGCGCCGTTCTCCATTGTGGTAATGACAACATACACATCCACCTGCACATCGAACCCTATGTCTCAGGATGTTATGCAAAGTGGCTCATGGACAGGACACACACAATGAGGGTAGCATACCATAGTACCTACTGTATTGCAGTTACACTTGGCATACCACAGTCCTCAGTTATAGGGCCCCTCATGTTCGGTATATGCTTCCCTGTGGTACAGGCTAGCACAGAGGGACTTTCCCTGCCTAGCTTTACAGACCACTGCATATAAAGCACCATGATTGCTCCACCAGCTGATATTGACTCCATCCATAAGGGTGTCACTGTGATGGATACCTGATATCAATATCATGGCCTCAAGCTGCATGACACAACGTGCATGAACATCCCCTTTGCATTACACCATTCACCCACTGACTATCACATAGGTGGTAGTCCCCTACATGCATGACACATTGTACGTGTTCGTAGTACACTCGTATGTCACACCCACTCCTGTGATAACCATATTGCCACTGTGGCGTGGATATCCTTCTACGTGGCCACACTTATCTGTACTGGGTGCGTAGCTGGTACATAGGCACCCATTGTACCTCTGAACTCCAGACGTATTAACACATTCAAGGGTACAACACCCCATTTAGGGTGTACCTTACACAACAGCTACGGTTTTACATACCACAACATTAACACGCCATGACGTTTATTGAGCTCTGACAGTTAAAGTATGCGGCTGAACTACGGCACCACATCTGTACACATTTGCATACTACATACTCAGGGGTGACCTCTGCTGAACAGACAGGGCCCATGTCCACAACAATATTAATTGATATACTCCACATATGCGACATAAGCAAAAGCCACTGTGAGCAACATGCTCATGGATATTTGCACACACGCAACGATGAGTGGGATGTGCTTGAGGGTTACATTCCCAAACCGGACACTCACCATGCTTTGGAACATGATTCCTATGTACATCACGCAAGGACACTCAGTAGCACTGTTCATGTGATACCTCACTTGGTGGATGGGAGACACATGTATGCCCAGATTCACTGCAGTAGCTGTACTGTGCAGAGGTGCAGGTAACACATGGCTTTGCTGTTCACAGGACACTACCCTAGAGAGGTGCCACTGGTGTGAATACTGCGGTTGTGCTTACACATAGACTTGCCAGACTGCATAGTACCCCACTATGAACCTGTGAAGCTATTATATGTCCTTTGTGCATGGTTACTTGAGTAGCCCTTCCATTTAGATTAGCTATCATGCTATTACAATGTCCCATGACTACAAGCCATATGTATCCTGTTATTGTACATTGTACATGCCAATAGATGATACCTTTGGTATGCATGATATGCCTGTTATGCTGTGAAGCATATCCAACATATCTACCTACAATACTATACATTACACATATTTTACATAGTATCCCATAATGCAAAGCATACTTGCACAGCGGGACCACCTTAGACATGTCATTGTCATTATATGCCCATACACATGCCTACTGTGACAGTATATCAACATATACTATCCCCTGCTATGGCACGTACTTGTTGGACATACCCTACCACTGACGGCGGGTGATATGGAATTGTTCTGTTTCAAGCCCTCATGTAGCATCCCTTGTGGTGTCTGTGATGTTTACCTTGCGGCCCACTGCTGGGCACACAATTTCCACAAGCGTTAGTATGCTCAGCAAGACATCACTACATAAATACCTTTTCCCACTTTATGCATTGCGGACACTTTTAATTAATGCAAACCAGACTATAAATACACTAACATAATTAATACGAAACATGCTATACATACACTTACATACCGAATGTTCTACATACCTTGTTATTGTTCCGGACTTTCGTCTCTATTTCTCTTACACTGTTTAAACAGTTCTATGGTATGAGCATACGGTTTGAATGTCTGGCAAGTCATCCTTATATATGTCGATACCTGTAACATGTGGTTTCCTGCCACCAATTGGTGTTCCTGAGTGACTTATTACTTGCACAACAGCTGTGCAGCTACTCCATTCGCCAATTAAGCGCCAACAGTGGGGTATAATTGAATTCTCCACTTGGGCGTTGCCCATTTGCCCTACCTTTGGGGAGACGGCCTGTATTGTGTTTTGTTGTGTGTAATTGCAACTGCTATGTGTAGAGACATGCATAGTTTGGATCCATGTCCCCAGTGGATTGTATGTGAAGGCTAAAGTATGTGGTTCTACATGTGAGTGTACCTGTCATCCCAACCGTCTGATAACGGACTATTGCAAACAATACCTGTAACATCGCCATTTGTTCCATTATACAATGGCTACAATTTTGCATGGCGCCTTTAAATGTGTCTCTCACAAGGAATGTTAATGCTTCTGCAGATGTAATTGTCTGACTGGATGTTTGTGCTGTAATTACAGTCTGTATTGCTATAGTTTCTAGTGCGGGGGATGTAGGTGGGTGTACCTAGCATATGCAGGTTTGTGTGGCTTACATTTCTACATATTCCATATATATGCATGTAGGCTCCTTCCCTAATTAAAGAGCTATCAGTTAGTAGACTTATGTTATGGGATTTTACATTGGGCCATTGTTAATTGGTTTCTATATAGTATGCAGGTGAGGTTGATACTTCCATACCTCCGGAATTACAGCGATATGTAAAGGGATATTTCTAAATGACAGCTATCCCATGTATTTCTGTCCCAGATATTTGCAGTCATTGCAGTTGTGTTGGTGACAGAATATCTTTGGCATGGGTTGCCACCTTTTCTTATGGTCATTGTTGGACACTTGCGGGACACACATCGGTGTTTACAGGCCGAGACATAGCCATGGTCAGTACACAGGATAGCACATACTTTTATCCTCAATGCATACTTATTGTTGTGGGACTTTGGCTACTTATCATATTGCATGTAACATTTACGTTTTTTACATACAGGCATAACTATTTCATACAACTATTACATAATATATGGGAGATAATAATGTCCTACAATCCCAGACAGTTGCCCTTTGTAATGTTTTATGTCAGGACGCAACTGCCCAGGGGGGGCTGCCCCTCCTAATGTGGGACATGTGGTAACCGTATGCCTATGGCTAGCTATACTCACACCTGCCTACCGATCTACCTCCGAGTTGGCACTAACAGACACATAATGCGGACACACACACACACACACACACACACATTACAGTCACACGGACATGCACACGGCACCCTCAACACACACATACACAGACTACGGCACTCACAAACACAGGTGAACACAGTACCTACGTGGACCGCAATACCAGCAGCTGTAACTAAATGTCCCTTCATATTGTCATAATATTACTCGCGGTTCTACTGTTCTGGTACTGTGTTCTTTTGGTCTTTCAGCCTCGTGGTTATGCGTGTCGGTATGTGACACATTCCATAGTTGGCGGTATCCTATTTATTTGTACCTTCAAGGTTTTATGAATGTCGTTGACCTATCCATAAATTTGCAGATATCGGTGAATATATATATATATATATATATATATATATATATATATATATATATATATATATATATCTGACAGGGAAAGTGACAGACAAGCTACACCTTTCATTGTGTACTTGTCGGTGTATACTGTTTCCTGGACTCCACACGTTTGTGTCTGTACTGGTCACATTACACACCTGCCGTAGGTTAGGGTTACCACCTGTCCCACTTTGCGAGGGACAGTCCCTCTTTGGGCAGTTGTGTCCTGCAAAATATTTGTAAAATGGCAAATGTTCTGAGATTTTAGGACAAACTTATTTCCTATAGTTTATGTAATAGTTGCATAAAACAGTTATTCTGTATCTGAACCACCTAAATGTTATAAGAAACAGAATAAGTAACTAAAACCTTACAAGAATAAGCTTTTATCTAGGCAAAAATGTGAAGTTCTGATTTTCGAACTGGCCGGGTGTATGTGTTGGCCTGCAGAAATCTGACGTATGTCCCACACTGGTCATTTGAAAAGGTGGCAACCCTACCATAGGTACATCTTGGCTACCATAGCGTTAGGTGATTGTATACATGATTGCGTGTTCTACTCCTGGCAGTGGCCATTTTACCCTTCAGAGCAGGCGCTATTAGTACAGGGATGAATAATTCCGGTTTAATCACCTGTTCTGGACATCATTGACCGTGATCTGTGCGATATTCGGGGATGCTTAGCCCTGTTTCACGCATATCCGTATAGTCATATTTAAACGACGCTTACCAGCAGTGGGCAACGCATATTCCCGTTAACGTGTGCTAAACATGATCTGATGACCTGCATCCGACATGCATTACTCGTGCCTTCGGGATTACGTTACATCCCTTGCAGGACGTGGGACCGGGAACATGCATGACAGTTACTGCATTTACCACTTGGCCATCTGGGATGTGTACATGTGTTATGGCATTTTGTATGTGGAGTATACTACGTCTGTTACTCTATACTGCACTGACATGTGTAACTCAGTTAGTTTACATACTGATGAGTCCAGTTAATGGTATGTCCATGTGATGTTTACTGGATGTGCTCCGGCATTGGGTTATGTATATCACAGGGAGCCACACACGATAATGTGCTACACTTTCAAATGACCGTAGGTGGAGCATGCTGGGGTGATGAATACCTGTCATGGGTATATCACATGCCTTGACACAACATCCATGATTACATTATGTGGAGCCCCTCATTAATGCAGCAGGGAATCTGTGCAGAGTGTGTGCAGAACAGTGCTTACACACATGTGATCCCACGATTGCCTCTGCTCCACTAAGCGACAGTTGGTTACTCGATGTTGTGGTGACAGCAGACAATGTTTGCCTCATTTGGTGTATGGCCTCTGACAATCAGGAGTGTACCTACCGATGTACCTGGGAACCTATACACACAGGACCAACATATGCTGATAGGCGCATGTACTGTTCAGGTGTTGACATTCCATGTTCCAATAGCTGTTGTGTGTACAATGTTTGAGGGCTGCCTATGTAGGATTCACACAGTGAGCCACCTATACATTACAATTTATAGGTGGTTGTGTGTGTGTGCCATCCATTTTACTGTGTGTGCAGGTGGAGAGGTGTGTCAGTCTGTAGGGGCATACACTGTCAGAGTATGTGCCATACGTTCCCTCTTTGCCAAGGTGTAGGCATATTGGGCATGCCTCCGTCTGCCCACTAGGGCTGGCACAGTGTGTTCATGGTCTGAATCCCTCTGTGCCTGTGATCACCTTGGCAATTGTGGTGGGCTATGTGGGCCTTCACCATTTTGTCCCTGCTGCAGCTGTTTCCGCAGGATCATATTATGTAGCATGGCACATACTATGAAGATGTGGGCACACGTGCCTACAGAGTACTGCAAGGCTCCACCAGATGTGTCCAAGCAATGGAACCGTGATCTCAGCATCCCGAACACATGCTCTATGATGATTCTGGTTTGTGCGTGTGCCTCATTATGGTGTTCTTGCATGGGTGTGTGTGCATTTCTGATGGGAGTCATCATCCATGGCTCCAGTGCATAGCCAGCATCCCCCACAAGGTGGCCATGTGGGATGTCCCCTTGACAAATACCTGATACAGCTTTGAGGCATGCCAGATATGGGAGCCATGGTAGCTTCCAGGGCTGCCAACACACACATCCATGATAATGCCCTGGGCATTGCACGCGACCTGGCAGTTGATGGAGTGGAATCCCTTGCGGTTTATGTAGCACCTACCATGCTCACTGGGTGGTAGCTTGATATGTATGTGCATGCAATCTATCGCACCCAGTACCTCCGGGTAGTGTGCCACATGGTGAAAGTGATGCATATTGCTGGCCAACTCCTCCTGAGTTCGAGGGAAGTATATATGCTCATTGGCATGTGGTAACATGGCATCCAGGAACTGGTGTAGTACCCTGGATGCTGATGCCTGTGAGATCCCCATTATATCTCCAGTTGGCCTTTGAAAGGTACCTGTGGCTAGTATTCACAAGCTTACTCATACCTTCGTGTCCACTGGGATGGGTTCCCCTCTGTTGTTTCTGGTTCTCAGGCGTGGCCAGCACAGCTCCACTATTTGCTGTAAGATGTCTCTGTCCACCCTGTAATGCTCTACTATCTCCAGATCATGTAGCCCCTGGTAGGTTACCCTTGGTCTGAACACTCTTCTCCTCCTCCGGGGCCTGTGGTAGTTGTCGGCATCATCCTCCACAACACCATCAGTTTCTAACACATGGTGATGAATCACAGCTATGGCAGCTCCCAACATGTACATTTTAAAAGTTCCCCATGTGTTTACACCTATGGTGCAGTGTTTGGGAATACACAGGTGTGTGTCGGGTGCTTTCACACTTTATACTATTGTGCTGTGAACACCAATGATGTCATAGGATGTGTATGTACAATCGTAGTTACAGGGTATCTTATGTGTTTTACTACAGGAACTACTATTGTGGTGTCTTTGGTGTTGAATTACATTTGGCTGCCGTGGATTACCTCTTGCCCTTCCCTTTACATTTCTGCATGTTTCACCTACCATTTTCTGGCATACATCCAGCAGCCTGCTTTCATTTGTACTTTCCTAGACCTGGCTTATCTTGCATAATGTGTTCTATTGCCGGTCTACTGTAGGTTTGCTTTACTCTGCTACGACAGTTCTCCTATCTTTGCAATCCAATGCCTCCCCTCCTTTCTTTGCAATCCAATGCCTCCCCTATCCTGTTTTGCAGGTTTCTGAGAGCAGACTTGTCAGCTGCCGTCGATTGGCCGCCATGAGTTGATAGGTGTTAATTGCTCAGTTGTACTCCAATTACCCTGCTGCGGCATTTCCTTCTTTTCTTCCCCTGACCTTCCTGTTTGTGCTATTGTTCGTGGCGCATGCATCCACTTACCAGGTTTCAGGCATGTTTTCATCCCCATACACATGCACTTTTGGGCACCATATGTGCTCTCAGCTAAACGATTCTATACCTACCACCCCACCCCTGTCCTGCAGCTTTGCCTAGCAACGGCCAGGCCAGATTTGCATTGCTCCAATGTGCTTACAGCTACGGTGACACACCCCTCTGCTGATGTCATGTATCACCTCTGAGCCACTCCTCAGTGTTATAGCGCTGCGGCGTATTGTACATCCTTCATCCGGCGGGACGTTTACAATTCAGTATTACCTGCCTCATTTGCATGGCATTGACTACTAATTCATAGTTACCGTGCCAAACACTGTCGCAGACCCTTAGCAACCCTTGCACCTTGGTTGTGGTGTACCATGCATACCATTGCGTATTATGGTGAAATCCTGATTTGTATTACATTGCAATTTTATGACATTTGTATATATTTTCTTTGTGTTCCAGTTTGCGCACACATGCCCTGTGGTTGTACTTTGCGTTACTGTGGACATGACGTTAAATGTTGTTTTTTAGGTGTTGTGCATCTTTTCTTATGCCATTGGCTGTGTATTTAGCTATTGGCATATGTTAACTTTGTAATACATAAGTCTGGTCCGCTTCCATAGCTCCGATGTTCTGTTTGGGAAAATGTAAACCGTATTTTTTGGTTTACATTTCCGTGGGCTTACGCTATGCCTGCACCACTTCATGAATCGCTATATGCCTTCATTTGCATGGTGCGACACTGCGCATGGGGTGATTAGCATACCAAAGCTGAGGGCTGCACAGTTCTGGCGTACGCCGGTAGTGCACGTGGAATTGGATCGTACCTGAATCGCTCGGTGGCCATATTTGGAGTTATACCACCTACACTATGCATGCGCCTGGCGCAAGCTTCATGAATCCCAGGGAATGTCTAAAACTTGGGAGTTTTCTGTATTGTCTTGGAAGTGTTTTATTGTTTTATGACTTCCACCATTTGCCAAAGATCTGAGGTCAATGTATTTTCACAGGTAGATGCTAAATGCTTCTAGCTATCAGCAGTGGAATTTTCACCTGAGATAGAGTCAGATGACAAGAAATGAAGTCATTCTGCAAGCTAGCCCAGCTGTAATATTTTCTGTATTAATTTAAGAACTCTCTGAGAGAGACATCGCATTCTGTCTTGGACTTAACAAGATCCATTCACCACAAAGCTGCCTTGTTCTACAGCAAGTAAGTCTATGGAACAGTATAATTCTCTTATATACAGTCAGGAATATTGCAAAGCATAGTTTAGATGATTTTTCTTTATTTATTTGAGACTGTCCTGCAATGTTATTTTGAATTTTGATATCAGTGTAAATATATATTTAGTATTGTCCTGTTTTTTTATTATTTATTATTAAATATATTTCATTGTGGCTGATCTGTCTAGAGTTATTTAAGTTTTGAGAGTACTCGCATATTTATTTGATGACACTGTGTAGGCCACTCCTAGTAGTCTTGCTCTTGGTCAAACTACCATTTGTATTAATAGTAACATTAAAGAGTAAGATTGGAGACCCTTTATTAAGGGATCTAAAGTAGCTGATAAGGAGTGATTGGTGGCATTAATAACTACCTTATAGTCTGGGCAGAAGGGGGTATAGCTAGTAATCCTGTGCCAGTCTTTCCCAGGTGTGTGTGTGTAAATTAAACCTCAAAGAGTGTGTATGGCAGCTACTTGGGGGAGGGATGCGAAGCACTGGTTGGACAGAGAGGGTGCTGAAGGTCTTGACTTGGTCACTCAAATGAGATCCCAACTCTATAGCTGTGCCAGTGGGAAGTTTTATTGGGGAGCTGAAGAAAGAGGGAGAATCCAACCCTGGACTGACTGTGGTCTCTCCATGTTCTTAACGAAAATTGCACTTGATGCAGAGAGGTGCATCTGGAAATACTGTTTGTGCAGATGTCATCTTCCCAATGTATGTCCCCCACTGGTACTAGTGGGGAGGATTGAGGCTCCTTGATTACTGTTGCCAGTGGTGGGGCATCACATTTATCAGTTGGCAGTGGTGGGACATCCACATATTGGGATTCTGTGGTGTGGATATTGAATTCTTGTATGGTATAAACAGTGGCCACTAAAGAAGGTGTTTGTATTCTCAATCAGCCACACAGTGAACATTCAGAGTTTTACATCACAATAGTTTTATTTATTTTTTGTTAGCTAAGTTAGACATGGAGAGCAGGCAAGGATGTCAGCAGAGAAGTATGGCAAGCTGACAAGGAGCCAGTTGACTGAGATGTGCCAAGACAAAGGACTGGTGCATGCCAACCTGACTAAAGCAGAAATTATTGCAGCCTTAACCACAGTTGCATCACAGATTAGCAACAAGGAGGACAAACAGACTGGCCTTGGCAATATACAACAGAAAATGGACATTTCACCTATGCCTAACAGGACTTACAAATCCATCTGGAGTTAAAGACACTTGAACTGGAGGCCAAACATTTGGAACTAGCATCAGTAGAGAGACTGTGGAAGAAGAAACAAATGGAATTAGAAGCAGCAGAGTGACTGAGATGTCTGGAAGGTGAAGAAAATGAGAGGCAGAGGAAAGTTGAAAAGGAGATGCTGACTCTTTGCCAGGTCATGGAGGTAATGGGGAAGGGAGTAACTGAACCCCAGAAGCAGCAAAGGTCAGTAAATTCCTTCCACGATTTACAGAGGAAGATAATTGTAATAGTCTTATTCATATGTTTGAAAGGGTATCTAAACAGTATAATGTTGACCAAGGGTACAGTTCCTTACCCCCTTACTCCATGGTAAAGCTGTGACTGCTATTTCAACATTTCCTGATACTGATTGCTTAAATTATAATAGTGTTAAAATTGTTTATTAGAGTGTTTTAAGTTAACACCTAAAACTTATAGAAAAAAACGTTTTGTGAGCATAGGTGCAAGGCAGATGAAAGTCTGTGTGAATATATTGCTGAGTTAAGCACTTATTTTCATAGATGGGTGAGTATGTGTCAGGTCACCAATTTTGAAGGGCTAGCAGACCTTTCGGTGAGGTAACAAGCTCTTAGCACTTTTCTGAGGACATAAGAATCTGGTTAGCAGATAGGGAATGTTATACTGCAGATGAGTTCGGGGAAAAAAGGAGACATATACCTAGCAAACAGGGCATCACTGAACAGGAAAGGGATACCCAGTTCTGCACATGGGTCTAAGGAAACCTATGGTGGGCAGCCTAAACCACCCCCAAAAGAGTCTGCCTGTAACAGGGGAAGCTACTAGTCCCAAGTACACGGCCAGGGCCAAGGGTTAAATGTTTTAAATGCAACCAGTGGGGCCATGTAGCATATAAATGTCCATGGAGGCAAGGTGGGCAGCAAAGGATGGGACAGCCAGTAAGTGGAAATGACAGAATGCCAGCAGTAAGTTGTCTGGAGACAACAAGGGTATCAAACTGCCACATGAGGTTATATCCTATATTAATAGATGGGAAACAAGCCACTGCTAAGACAGACACAGCCTCTGACCTAACTATTGTGAAGCCAGCAATGGTAAAAGAGGAGAAATACTTGCTTGGGTAGTCCACTCCAGTCAGATCTTTAGGAGGGACCCCATTACAAATACCTTTGGCTAGGATTCACCTTGACTAGGAGGGAGAAATAGGAAGCAAGCAAGTAGATATGTTTGAGGATATCCCTGCAGCTGTCTTGATAGGAATGATTTTGATAATGCAGTTCCTTGTGTGCATGCAGTTACATGCAGTCATACTTGGAGTGGGTTTGGTAGCGTGGGGGAACCCAGACACACTGCACACTTGAAGCCAAGACTGGTGAAGTGGCTACTTCAGGGAGAGAGCTATCCAGTAGCAGTGCGACTGAAGGAGAGCTACAGCTGCTTGTGAGTACTGATGTTCCCTTGGTTCCCTTGGACAGAGTGACTGCAATGGCAGAGGTGAGTAGTACTACCAGGCTGACAGTGAGGCATTGCTGTCAAAGAATACCAGACTTCCTATGGAAGGAGAGCTGGGAAGGGTTACAAAGAAGTAACCAAGTAGTATGAAGCACAAAACACTCCACCAGATCCACGACTGGTAAAATTTAATAGTGTAGACACAAAGATACATAAACGTTAAAAACAGGTACATTTTCATCACCAACTTCTTCAGATAAGCTAAACACACCGCCACCTTCATTTAAATATCATTTCACAGTTAACTCCACTCCATGAAAGCTTACAATGACTCACAGTTCCTAATTGATTAATTAAATACAAGTTACTACAACCTTCAAACTTCCCTGTCACAATCCCACTTGATGCTGATATAAAATGAAAAGTGCATAACAATTATAAATGAATTGATGTATATCAAATAAGTATCAAATACATACATGTATAAACCATATAAATCGACTTATATATAACAAACTTGTATTTAATTAATCAATTAGGAACTGTGAGTCATTGTAAGGTTTCATTGGGTGGGGTTAACTGTGAAATGATATTTAAATGAAAGTGGTGGTGTGTTTAGCTTATCTGAAGAAGTTGGTGACGAAAACGTACCTGTTTTTAGCATTCATGTATCTTTGTGTCTACACTATTACATTTTACCAGTCGTGGATACGATGGAGTGTTTTGTACTTCATATTACTTGGTGACTAGTTTTCCTAGCACTTCATTCCTGTTTTTCAGTTATTAGTTTAATTTTGGAATGGATGCATCACCGGATGCTCTGCTTGAAGGGATCAACAGAGGAACTGAAATTGGTGAGCTTCGTAAGCTCATTGGTCAAATTACGCAATTTGTGGAGCTTTTGACACCCATCAGCCAATCAATTGGCATCAACGCTGGCCATTCTAGGCAACCAGGAAGCAAGGGGACGTTCAGCTTCGAAGGAAGGAACAGCAACAGACAAACTGGTTGCAGATAGTGACATCGCAGGCACTAGTAATGGAAGGAGGAGAAGTTTGGATGTTTTTCCCCATATTTTTGGTGCAAATACTGTTGAAAAAACTATATCTACAACTACTGGTGGTAACAGGGAGAGCAACACAACGTGGTTTATGGCAGAACATTCAGTGGTGTTACCAGGTACCAAACAAAATTTAAATGACATTTTAAATGTAAAATTTGAATTTAAAAGGAACAATGACATTGTAGATTCTAAAGGCACTTATGCTAAACAATTGTTGGATTTAGAATATTTACTACATAAATACAAAATGTTGGAGATAGACAATGCATGTTTAAAATATTGTTTGCAACTAAATATAGTGCCAAAGGGATTAAGGGTATGCAAATACCCAAATAATGTAAAAGAAGGCATGGACTTCCACAAACAGCTAATAGAGGCCTTTGAACGCTGTGGTTGTGAAATAATGAGAGCCATTATAAAAAATAATGACACGGAAATGGAAAATATCTATACTGTTATTGAGCGTACTAATACTAACATTGTGAATGACTTAATGTATACTATTTAGACAGAAAAGGTTAAATATCATGAACTGTTGAAAAAGATTGAAATGAAATGTAATGAGGTACAAAACAGAAAGGCTAATAAAATTGAAAGAGATTTGAATGAATACAAAGCTAACACACTACCCAAAGCCCAAGCAATATATTAGATATGACTATGACAAGAGTGAATATAATAGGAAGTGGATGGAATTAGATGGTGACAATTATGAGCTCAATGACCCCACAGAATTTCCCCCACTAAGAAGGTCCAAGAGATTGTTGCAGAAAGAGCCTGTCCAATATGAGCCAAAAAAACTTCAGGGGGAGGGGGTGGGAGACACAGACAAGGCAACCACGACAAGGAACTTGGAATTAACTAAATGTATACATCAGGAAGGTTTTAAATATTCTTTTAATGGGTTTAATATTTTCAATTACTCTAGTTTACTGGTCAATAAACCATTTTTGATCTGTTTTCTAAAGGTTTTTCTTTCATACCTAGGGTAAGAGCAGATATTTTTAAATTACTAGTGGACTTGAAACTTTTTATTAGGAGGAAAAATTTGGAGTTGTTTTTTAAAGGAAATAAGTTTATTAATAAGCAGGGTGAATTGTTTAAATGAAGTGTGTTTAACCCACCTATTTATCCTCAATTGCGGAACTTTGAACTAGGACTAGAAACTGAAATAAAGAAAGTATTGAAATGTCAGAGGGTGCAACCAAACATAACACCCGAGGAAAAAGAAATTTTGACATTGGCAGGTGGGAACAAAAATCTTAGGGTAATGAAACCTGATAAGGGGGAGGGGTTGTGTTAATTGATTATATCACATATGAAGGGAAAATGCAAGAACTTTTAAGTGATACAAAAGAATACAATAGAGTATCTATAAACAAAGTGAATATTGCTTATAAGAAAATCTATGTGATTCTAAATTATGTATTATTGGAAGGTTTGATTAATTTGGATACATATAATTTTTTTCTATGTGGAAAAGCCTAGGGCACCAACAATATGTGGTATATCCAAAGTGCACAAAAATTTAAACAACCCTCCTCTGAGACCCATAGTATCATCAGAGGGTTCTGTTACTGCACCACTAGCTAAATATGTGGATAAAAAGATTAAAGACCTAGCCAAAGGTAATAAAAACATTTTAAATGATTCATGGGATCTTTTGATGAGACTAGACAGTTCAAATTTTAGGGAAGATTTAAGTTTTGTAACTTTGGATGTGGTAGATCTTTTTACATGTATACCACATGAACTGGAGCTGAAATGGTTTGAAGAGATGTTGGTAGGTTATAAAGGTATCTTCAATGAATTTAGAACCATTCTTGTACTAATGGACACGATTTTAAGGAACAACATATTTTCTGAAGGTGAATATTATACGCAAATGACTGGAGTAGCCATGGGTGCACATTGCGCCCCCACATATTTGAATTTAATTATGGCATACCGGGAAGAGAATTTTGTATTAAATTCTCATTTTCACCAGCATTGGAAATACTATGGGAGATTTCTGGGTGATATTTGTATCCCCTGGACTAGTACAGAAGATAAAGTCAAAGAATTGTTTGATTACAGTAATAGTTCAACCTCTTTTTTAAGTTTCACTTATGAATTTAATAAAGAACAAATGAACTATTTAGATGTCAATATACAGAAAGTTGGTGGAAATTTTATATCTAAAATTCACTGCAAGGATAAATTTTCCAGTTCCTACTTGCACTACACCAGTTCTCACCCGCCATACCAGAAGAACGGTATCTAAAGGGACAACTGGTGCGGGCAAGTAGGATGACATCTGAAGGTGAGACATTTAAAGAAGAAGTTAGATACATTATAAAATTATTTCTTGATAGGGGTTATGCAAAGGACCTGGTGACACAAATCAGCCTAGTGGTAATAGAGGGAAGAAGAACCAGGTTTGCCCCTATACTTGGAAAATTAGCCTCTATTCATGCATTTAGTGATACAGTAGATAACGACGGAGATAACTACAGTTCAGGTATTATACTCGCATATGATGGACAAGCTGGACTGGTTAGAAAGGTTATAGAAAAAGAATGGTTGAATTTTGCCAGGATATCAGATTTGGATTGTATTTTTGATAAAGAAATAAAGTACACATACCGAAAAGGTAAAAATATTAAGAATTTGTTAGAGATGGGCACTCAAATACGAAGAAGTGAAGGAAACTCTAGGAATAGCAAAAAAGGTTTATTTAAATGTGGTCATTGTTAACAGGAGCCTCAATATATTGAAAATCTCGTAACAAGAAGTTATACTTGAATTCTTTTATGAATTGTAACACCAAAGGAATTATATATTTAGCGAGTTTTAAAATATGTGAGTCATTTTACATAGGGAAGAGTGAGAGAAAGCTCAAACAGAGGTTATACGAACACCTCTATGATATAAAAATAAAACATGAAAATAATGTCCTATATAAGCACACCTGTGCATGTAAGGGAACTAAATTTGGATTCTTTGTTCTAGAGACCATAGCTATTGACCCGAGAGGTGGACCATGGGAAACAAGGGTTGAATACAGACAGCTGTACTGGCAAGTAGTATTGGAAGCATGTAAAAAACCTGGTTTAAATTATATGATCTCTATTATGCCTGTATTAAAGCTTAGATCTGCTAAGTTATAGATAGGGCTTGAACTGTTTAAATATATCTTACAAAGGAATGTAAAAGAACTTTTATTTGATAAAATGGTTTTACATAAACAGTTTTATAAAAGGTTTTAGAGAGAGAAAAGTTTTTTATATAAAAAAAAATAAGTATTTACAATTGTTCACTAGATGGTGGTATTCATTTATAAGTCTTTTACTATGTATATTTAATTAAAGTAAGGTATACAACTCAAATGGTATAAATGTATAAATTTGTTATATATATAAGTGGATTTATATGGTTTATACATGTATGTATTTGATATTTATTTGATATACATCAATTCATTTATAACTGTTATGCACATTGCACTTTATATCAGCATCAACTGGGATTGTGACAGGGAAGTTTGAAGGTTGCAGTAACTTGTATTTAATTAATCAATTAGGAACTGTGAGTCATTGTAAGCTTTCATTGGGTGGGGTTAACTGTGAAATTATATTTAAATGAAGGTGGTGGTGTGTTTAGCTTATCTGAAGAAGTTGGTGATGAAAACGTACCTGTTTTTAACGTTTATGTATCTTTGTGTCTACACTATTAAATGTTACCAGTCGTGGATCCAGTGGAGTGTTTTGTGCTTCATACTACTTGGTTACTAGTTTTCTTAGCACTTCATTCCTGTTTTTCGGTTAAGGGTTACAAAGAGACAGGTTCATCTCTCAGACGCTACATTACAAGGCCTGAGGGAGATAGCCAGTGAGGCACCTGATTGTCAATGAAAAGGGGAATCTGTATACTGGGACAGACAGTTACTAAATAGAGAGTACAGCCCTGAGGGAGGACTATAGAGTGAGAGAATACAGCAGTTGGTAGTGCCCAGAGACTACCATCTGGCATTTCTAGCCATAGCCCATGATATTCCCTTTGCAGGTCATATGGGCATAAAGTGTACAAGGGGATGTATTATGCAGAACCTTTATTGGCCTGGGACTGCAGAACATGTGAGCAGTGCCAAAAAGTAGGCAAGGCAGGAGACAAGGTCAAAGCTCCTTTGATGCCTTTGCCTTTGATTGAGAAGCCATTTCAGGGGTTAGCTATGGATATTTTGGGGCCTCTGAGTACCAAAAGCTCCACAGGGAAGAAGTATATCCTAGTTGTAGTAGATTATGCTACCTCAAACCCTGAGGCAGTGGTCCTGTCCTCCATGGAGGCAGAAAAGGTGACAATTGCTTTGTTAGAGATTCTCAGCAGGGTAGGTTTCCCAAAAGAAATACTGACTGACTGAGGTGTCAATTTCATGTCAGACCTGCTGGCTTGTCTGTGGGAGTACAGTGGGGTGAAATACCTAAAGACCACCCCCTATCACACCCAGACTAATGGTCCTGTGGAGAGATTAAACTCTATGCTAAAGACCATGCTATGGGCATTTGCAGACCAGTTTAAGAAGGAGTAGGAAAAATATTTGCCCCATCTGTTGTTTGCTTATAGGGAGGTGCCCCAGGAATCTACAGATTATTCAGCCTGTGAGTTGCTGCATGGACATAGGGTGATGAGACCTATTGATTTGATTTGTGATGAGTGGGAGGGTAAGTGTGAATTCCACAAGGAGTCTGTTGTGGAATATGTCCTAAACCTCAGGACAAGGCTCAGGGAACTCATGGTCTTGACCCAAAAGAAAGTGGCAGAAGCCCAACAGC